>NW_007736523.1:57997-63339 GCF_000696425.1 Galeopterus variegatus
GTTATTCAAAGTACCTAGTGCATAGGCTTTGGATGCAGGTTTAATGGGAAGGGCATGGGAAGTGCTGGGCACGGGCCTGACACACTGGCTGAGTTGCCCCAGAAAGGTTCTTTTTGCTGTATTCCCTCCAACCCCAGCATGTCCTTTCACAGAGAAAGCCAGTGGACACCAGGAGACCCTGTGACAAAGCCTGGCTTGTTTAACACAAAACCAACACTCTCAGAGAAAATGGGTTCTAAGTGGAAAAAGCTTGGGACTCAGAAGCAGGTAGAGTGATTGGGTCTTGTGCTTCTGCTGTTTATTACTGCGTCAGCCACACTAAATGACTTCTGTGGGCCCCAGTTTCCTTATCAGTAAAGCTGGTTTAAAAGAATACCCATCTCATAGGACCTTTGGACAGTTTACCGTGTTCCAGGCACTGTTCTTAGTGCTGCCCATGTATTACCTCACTTAATTCTTAAAATCCCTTTAGAAGTTAGGTATGATTTTTTTTTTTTTTTTTAATCCCCATTTTGCTGAAGAAGATTGGAACTTAAAGATGGTGAGTAATGTGCCCAGGGTCCCTCAGACAATAAGGGGTAGATCTGGGGTTTGAATCTATGTCTGTCTGACTCCAACCTGACTCCAATCCTGTGTGTTTCAACCCATGTTTAAGTTGCACTTTATGCAAAACCAGAACAAAACACAAGAAAACACTTTAACTGTATTCCACTTCCTACCCTGATTTCATTGGGTTTCACTGTTAGTAATTTGTATTATGATGACAATAAGCTTTTTTAATTTAACAAATATAAAATTGTATTATAATATTTAGTATTTTGTCAAGCTGTACATGAAATCCTAGAAATTCTAGTATACCCCCCTCTCTTTTTCACCCAGAGTTGAGAATTTGCTTTATCCGAGTTGTCCTTGAACATTTTCTATTGATTTGCATTGAAGAAAGTGTCTTACAGAATGTTATTACAAGTCTTATGAAGATGTTGTAAAAGATATTGCTTGCTATACAATACTATATCCCCATTATGAATGCTCATGGAAGAAGTTGCTTTCAGATTTAAGCACCAAGAAGAGCACTAGTAATTTGAAGGAGATGGCATGTGTTTTTCAATGCTAATCATGCAACCAATTTTATTGCCCTTTATGCTTTGACCACCAGGAATCTCAGAGTCAAGATTTTTATTTCTCTTTAATAACTTTGTAGGAAGCCATGGTTGTATTCCTGTTTTAACTTTCTCATTTCAGTAAATCTTGCACCAAGTCTGTATTTCCATTATCTTTATTTTTATGTAATCAAATATTTCCATTACACACACGCACTCACACATATGTATATATTTGCGTGATCAGTTTCAAATTCTTCGTGCAATGTGCTGGGCTAGAAAGTTCAGAATTAATAGCCCCTGCTGGGCAGAAAAGCTCAATATTATCATCCAAAACCCCCAAAGGCCAATGTGTTTTATTCATGTATACAAGTGAGCCACCATTTGTCCTCCACAGAGGTTTAGGAAGAGAGAACATAAAGGAAGAGTTTCATAGTAACCACTTGGCACCAACACAGATGCCCTACGGGTTCCATCTCTGTCTTGGAAGAGCGGGAAATGGAGTTAAGAATGTAGAGAGCCTGAAATGAGGATGTACACCCTGGCTCTCAGATTTTGAGACAACGAGCACCAGGCACTGGTACCATTCTGTGATTCTCCATCATAACCAGTCTCTGTCATGTTTTAATAAACTTGAGCACTTGTTTAGCTCAGTTAGAAGTTTCATGATTCATCATCTGTGTATAGTGGTGGCATCAGCATTAGGAATCATTCAAGGAGTAACAGAAGCAGAACAAATCTAGGATCCCCAAATCTATCACTGAAGACAGAAAGGCAGCCACTTAGCTTAGGGAGATGGGGGCTACTCACAATCCAAAGAGGCAGAGCCTATGTAAAAAGAACACAATGGAAGCACTTTTCTTTAATTAGCTCACACAGTTGGTATTTTGGAGGAGAATAATTATTTGAGGGTCAAGGTGGCAGGGCAGTGGGGTAGCCTGGGAGGTGATGGCAGATGTAGCTTGTTTTTCATTCATGCCAGAGCAGAGGTGTCAAGTCACCTTTTGGACTAACATTTAGTCTAAGAAGCAACTCTGCCATTGGTGATTCCCATATTGCAGTACCACACTGCACTTGTCCATACACACATACCAAGCTTCCTTATTCCCCTCCCGCCTTTATTTTCCTCCTGGACATTTGCCACCATCTAATATCCAGCAGTGGTCTGAATGTTTGTGTCCCCCCAAATTCATATGTTGAAAGCTAATCACTAATGTGATAGTATTAGGAGGTGGGGCCTTTTGAAGGTGATTAGGTCATGAGGGTAGTATCTTCATGAATGGGATTAGTGACCTTATAAAAGAGACCCCGGAGACCTCCCTCACCCTTCTGCCATGTGAAGATGCAGTGAGAAGACAGCAGTCTGTGAACCAGGAAACAGACCCTCACCAGACACTGAATTGGCCAGCACCTTAATGTTGGACTTCCCAGACTCCAGAACTGTTTGTTGTTTATAAGCCACCCCATCTATTCTGTTTTAGCAACCCAAGCAGGCTAGACAGTAGGATTGCCAGGTAAAATACAAGATGCCCAGTTGAATTTGAAATTCAAATAGACAACTACCATAGGGTTGCTGGTACTTTCATCTTGGACTTCCCAGGCTCCAGAACTGTGAGAAATAAATTTCTGTTCTTTAAAAGCTACCCAGTTTATGGTGTTTTGATATAGCAGCCTGAACAGACTAAGACATACTCTATATGTTATATATTTTTAATCTATCTCTTCCAACAAGTTGAGAATGTAAACTCAACTTGTGTCTGGCACACAGTTGGCATTTAATAAATAATTGTGGGCTGTGGGAGGAAGGAATATGCGAATACACAAATACATCTCTGAGTTAACAAGGGCTCTAACCTAAGCCTAGGGGTACAGGGAACAAGTTCACCGACAAAGAAGAAAGAACTACATGGGAGGTCAAGGTGTTTGTCAAATGTGTTGGGGTTCGGGGCAGAACTCCTGCCCCACTGGGACCTCTAGGTAGAAATCCAGGCATGAGGCACCTCCTGGACAGAGACACCTGGGCCCCAATGGAGACTCCCAGTCCCAGCTCCCATCCACTGTGATTTGTCTGCCCAGGAACCAGCCTGATGACGTTTCCAAGGGCCCACAGCTGTGCCAGGCTCAATCTTCTCAGCCCAGGGCTGGCTTTTACCCCCAGCCACTGCAAACAGCAGAAAGAGCTGGTAGCTAGTGGCTGGGCCGCCCCCATCCCCTTTCTAAAGAGCCGTCCTTCGTTTGCATCAGATGGTGGGAATGCTGCCTAAATTGAGCCAGGGGATGAGCTCATTTCACATTAAATGCCTCATGATTGTTGAAAACCCAGGGATGCAATGACCTTTAAGCAGAGCCCACAGCACATTCCTGAAGATTATTTCCTCCACTGCCACAGAACACACAGACAGACAAGTGCATAAACAAACAAATCCAGCCACACGCGCCTATCAGGATGCCCGCCCGAGCCGCGCATGCTACTGCGCTCTGCAGAGCCAGGTGCTGGGCTTGTGTTAATTGGATGAACGATCCATTCACTTGGTGGCTTTGATTTGTGCTTTGGGGTCCTCCATCAAGATTTCTTAAACACAGATTGATCTCTGCTAATTCATGCATCACCACTGAGTATCTTGACACATGACACCTCCTCGCTTTGGAGAATTGGTGCGGACTGGAAAGCCAGTGGGGCTTAGACGTTCCCCTCCCTTCCACTCCCCAATGCTCCTTGAGCCCAGAATTCCTGCATGAACACTTGCTTCAGGGAATCTTTCTACATGATTATCTTTTCCCATTTTTCTCCACTTCTAGTCCCTCCTCCTGCCCCAACTTTCTCACTATCTACGATTTTTATTCCAATGCCTAGTTCTTTCTCTCCACCTCCTCGTCTCTCTAATCCTAGAGTCTCTCATCCCTTTCCCATTCCATTTTCTTTCTTCTGGCATTGATACAACCTGGGTCTTTCCTTTCCACCTTGTCATCCATCTGCTCCTCAGGGCCCTGCTCTCCTCTGGCCACCTTCTGCCACTGCCTCTTCTCATTTCTGCTTCTCTGTCTTCTTTGCACACCATGGTTTCCTCTTCTCCCAACTTGTGTCTCTCCCTAGCCTCGTGTCCCTGCTCAGCCAGCCCGTGGGTGAGGGGCTACCCCTGTGAGTGATAGGCAGGAAAAAACAGGAGTTGTGGGATGAGGCACAGAAGTGTGATTAAGAAACCCCACCATCCTTCCCTGCTGCAAGTACTGAGCAGTGTGTGTCCCCAAAGGCCAGGAGTGCAAACTCTGAGCTGAAAGAACATTCCCAAATTTCAGTCCCCCAAGCAGCCTTCTTTCTGCAGGCAAATAGAACCAGAGAAGCACATACCCATGCCTCAGCAAATTACCTTGGTCAGGCACTCTGAGCAGCAATTAGCATTTATCAGAATAAAATATCTGTGGAACGAATGAAGGAATCCATCAATAACACTGTACACAGAGCGGAGCTTCATATTGACATGCATATTTACTAATGATCGATCACAGACCAACAAAATTAAACGTAAATCTAAAGTAATGACAACAACAATTATAAGATAAATCTACAACATATATACATCAAGGAAGCAAGATGCAATAATGCCACCTAACCTATTTCCCCAAGCAATTTTGCACTCCTGTCTCATTTCATTCTCACAGCACCTCCAAGGGATTTCATTCTTCCCCCTGCACACTCTGTGCCAGTCACACAAGATGTTTCCCGGCATCACAGAGGGTTTCTCAGCTCCATGACTTTACACTTGCTCTTATTTCTGCCTGGAGGGTCCATTCCTATTGTCTCTTTCTAACATCTCCTTGATCATCATTTTTTTTTTTTTAGGTTATTGCTTTTTATTCTCCTTTCTTTCTTTCTTTTTTTTTGAATTTTTATTTTGTCAATATACAATGTAGTTGATTATTATGTCCCATCACCGAAACCTCCCTCCCTCCTCCCTCTCCCCCCTCCCACCCAAGTGTGTCCCCTCCATTTGCTTGTTGTAAGAACTTCAAAAAAAAAAATTGTGGTTGTTATATCTTCCTCTCCCCACCCCGTTTTTTTGTTTTTTTGTTTGTTTGTTTGTTTGTGTGTGTGTGTGTGTGTGTGTGTGTAAATTGATTCATTCACCTTTAGCTCCCTCCAATAAGTGAGAACATGTGGTATTTCTTTTTCTCTGCCTGATTCGTTTCACTTATTATTCTTTCAAGGTCCATCCATGTTATTGCAAATGGCAGTATTTCATT
>NW_007736524.1:0-4145 GCF_000696425.1 Galeopterus variegatus
AAAGAATAAGAGGAACAAAAAGAGATAATTGCAGTGTACATACATACAGACATATTCTTAAAACAAAAGGGAGAACAATTACAATCCTTGTTTCTGTAACTGGACACATCATCAAAGTTGGTATTTATAATTACCTTCTTCTACTTCCCCTTCTATATTCCCTTTGCTTTCAGAAAGAACATCAGCTGGTCATGGTTATTTACCTGGTGGAGTGACCCAAACCTTCATCTCTGAAGAGTCTGGGCCATTCGTGGTCTTACCTGGATTTGATTGTTGTAATTTTCCATTGGCCTTAATCACAGGGCATGTTAGTACAAAGAGATGCCCTAAGGGATCTCTGTATTCTAGATATAATCTTCCTTACCTCCATTGTGAAATAGTAGTCCAACTTCCCCATGGTAGTCTGGGTCAATCACCCCAGACAACACTGTAACTCCTTTCTTAGCCTTTCGACTCAGAGGTATGAGGACCCAAAGTGGCCAGCTGGCAGCCTCAAATTCCAGGTCAATGGGATCATCTTTGTGTCTCCTGATGGAAGCATTCCTCCCTCTGGATCCTGGGGCCTTGAGGAGGTGATTAGATTGCAGGACCATGCTATAGTGAAATGGATTAAAAATGGTGGTCATGGTGTGGTTTGTAGGGCTTTAAAAGGAGAGTGAATGAGGAAATTACTCTCTTTTTGCTCTCTCTGTTTCCACCATGTTGCAGTGTGAGATCCCTGGGTCACTGTCACCACCACTAAGGCCTTCACCAGCTGTGTTCCCTGGAATTTGGACTTCCAAGCATCTGAAACTGTAAGCAATAAATTTTATTATCTTTACAAATTACCCAGTTCTGTGTATTTTGTTATAAGTAACAGAAATGGACTAATACATGCTGTGTACAAGAAATGCACTTCACCTATAATGACACACATATTCTGAAAGTAAAAGGATGGAAAAAAATATTTCATGCAAATAGAAGCCAAAAAAGAGCAGGAGCAGCTATATTATCTAAGGGTATTTCAAATAGTTTATGGAAAGATTCACATTATCTTTTAATTCTATTTTTTCACAAACTTTTTGGAGCACCCTCATATCAGGCAAAATACACTTCAAGTCATGGAATATAAAAAAAGATAAGGGCTGAAGATAAAAATACAAGAAAGGTCATTATATAATGACAATGGGATCAATTTAACAAGAGGATTAACAATTCAAAATGTATATGCACCTAACACTGGAGCACCCAAATATATTAAGCAAATATTATTAAACCTAATGGGAGAAATAGACTCAAACACGATAATAGTTGGAGACTTTAACAACCCAATTTCAGCAATGGAAAAATTATCCAAATAAAAAATTATCCAAGATATATCAGAGTTAATGTCCACTCTAGATCAACTGAATGTAACACAAATTTATAAAACGTTCCCATTTGATGGCTGAGAAGACATACTCTTCTCAGCAGCACATGGAACATTCTCTAGAATAGACCATATGCTAGGCCACAAAACAAGTCTCAATAAGTTAAAAAAAAATTGAAATTATATCAACTATCTTTTTAGACCACAATAGAATAAAACTAGAAATTGATAACTAAAGGAACATTGGAAACTGTAGAAATGCATAGAAATTAAGTAGCATGCCTCTAAACAATGAATGAATTGAGAAGAAATGGAAAAGGAAATTAAAAAATTGCTGGAGACAAATGAAAATGGAAGCACAACATAACAGAACCTAAGGGATACAGTGAAATCAGTTCTAAAAAGGAAGTTTATAGCAATAAATGCCTACAACAAATAAACAACATAATGTTACACCTCAAGGAGCTAGAAAAACAAGAACAAACCAAATCCAAAATTAGTACAAGGAGAGAAATAACAATGATGAGAGCAGAAAAAAATGAATTAGAGATTTAAAAAGAATAGAAAAGATCAATGAAACAGAGTTGGTTTTTCAAAAAGATAAACAAAATTGATAAACTTTTAGCTAGACAAAGAAGAAAACTAAAATAAATAAAATCACAAATGGCAAAGGAGACATAATAACTAATTCTGCTGAAATACAACTTTGATGAACAACTATAGACAAACAAACTGAAAAACCTCAAAGAAATGGATAAATTCTTGAACACATGCAACTTACCAAGGCTCAATTATGAAAAAATGGAAAATAAATAGACCAATAACAAGTAATGAGATTGAAGCAGTAATACAAAGTCTCCCAACAAAGAAAACCCTAGGACCAGATGACTTCACTGCCACATTCTACCAAACATTTAAAGACGAGCTAATATGAATGCTTCTCAAACTCTTCCAAAAAACTGAAGAGGAGAAAATACTTCCATACTCATTCTATGAGGCCAGCATTACCCTCATACCAAAACTGGAAAATGACACAACAAAAAATGAAAACTACAGACCAATATCCCTAATGAACATAGATGCAAAAGCCCTCAAAAATTAATAGTGAGGCAAATTCAACAACACATTAAAAAGATTATTTACCATGATCAAGTGGGATTTATCCAAGGGATGCAAGGATAGTTCAACATATGCAAATTGATAAATGTGATACATAGCATCAATCAAATGAAGGGAAAAAAATCATATGATTATCTCAATTGACGTAGAAAAAAGCATTTGATAAAATCCAACACCCCTTCATGATAAAAACCCTCAACAAATTAGGTATAGAAGGAATGTACCTCAACACAATAAAGGCGATATTAGACAAACCTACAGCTAATACCATACTGAACAGACAAAATTTGAAGGCTTTTTCTGTCAGATCTGGAACAGGAAGAGGAGGCCCTCTTTCCTCACTCTTATTCAGCATAGTAGCAGAAGTTCTAGCTAGTGCAGTAAGGCAAGAGAAATCAATAAAGGACATCTAAATTGGAAAGAAGGAAGTCAAAGTATTCTTATTTATAGATCACAGGATCATGTCTGTGTGTATGTATATCTATCTATAGACTCCACCCAAAATTGCTTGAACTAATAAGTAAAGCTGCAGGATACAAAAGTAGCACACAAAAATCAATAGCATTTCTACATGGCAATAATGAATTATCTGAAAAAGAAATCAAAAAAGTAATCCCATTTACAATAGCTATAAAAAAAAATACCCAGAAGATGAAAGATCTCTATAAGGAGAATGATAAAACATTGAAGAATGAAACGGAAGACATATATAAGTGGAAAGATACTCCATGTTCATGGGTTGGGATAATTAATATCATTGCAATGTTCGTATTACCCAAAGCAATGGGCACATTCAATGCAATTCTTATAAAAATACAAATTTCATTGTTCACAGAAATGGGGGGGGAAACTTAAAATATTTATAGAACCAAAAAAGATGCTATACAGCCTATGCAATCATGAATAAAAAGAATAAAGTTGGAGGCATCACACCTCCTGACTTCAAAATATGCTATAAGTAACCAACACAGCATGGTACTGGCATAAATATGGGGGAAAAAAATAGGCCAATGAAAGAGAATAGAGAGCCCAGAAATAAATGCATACATTTACAGCCAACTGATTTTTGACAAATGTGCTTAGAATATACAGCAGGGAATGGACAGCCTTTTCTACAAATGGTGCTGGGAAAACTGGATATCCACATGCAGAATATTGAAACTAGACACCTATCTCTCACCATACTCAACAATCAACTCAAAGTGGATTAAAGACCCCAGACTATGAAACTATTAGAAGAAAACATAGAAAAAACACTACATAAACTTGGACAGGGCAATGCTTTTTTGAACAAGACTACAAAGGCACCAGCAACTAAAGCAAACATAGACAAATGAGACTACATCAGAAAGCTTCTGCATGGCAAAGGACACAATCAACAAAGTGAAGAGACAACCTACAGAATGGGAGAAATTGTTTGCAAACTACACATCAGACAAGGGGCTAATTCCAGAATACATAATGAACTCAAATAATTCAGCAACAATAAAACAAATAACCCAATTGAAAAATGGGTAAAGGAACTGAACAGACATTTCCTAAAAGAAGACATACAAACAAATGGCCAACAGGCACTTTAAAAAAATGTTCAACATCACTAATCTAAAGGAAATGCATATTAAAACCACAATGAGATATTATGTCTCCAGTTAGAATGGCTATTATCAACAAGACAGAA
>NW_007736524.1:5504-13284 GCF_000696425.1 Galeopterus variegatus
ATTAAAATTTAAAAACAGCTTTTTAACAAAAGGAAAAATATTTTTTTAAGTGTATTTTTTTTTAATGTCTTGCTGCATTCCAGGTACTTTTCTCAGATTTGTCTGCTAGTTAACATCCCTTTTTCTTTAGCTGCTTCTATATAAGCTGTTTAACCCATTGACTAAGATTTTTATTAAAACAACTTCATATTTCAGTTCTTGAAAAATAGAATAATTTTATCTCATTCCATATTAAACATGCTTATTCTTTTGTACAAAATAGGGTAATGCTTCTTCTTTATGATTTAATCATTTTAAATATTTTCCATTGTATGCAATTTTTATTACACTATTCTATTTCATTACATCTGATAAGTCTTATTCACATTGACTCTTTCCTATTGTGTTTTGCTATTTTAGCTTGATCATCTTCAGGGAGGCATTGTGTTTGGTTATCCTGAGGACGTATTTCTGCAGTATGGGTTTGTTTTGTTTCTGCCATATGTCCCACAAGTATCAGTAGTGTGTGTGAGAGTTCCCGTACCATGCCATCCATATGAATTTGAATTCCAAGATCATCTAAGGTGCAAACCTGTGATTAGAATTATTAGAATCAATTTCTTGTTATATTCCTGTGTTCCTGAACAGGTTTTTTTCCCCCTAGATATCAATTTCAATTGGTAGAAGATATGGTATGCTCAGGGTCTAGACTTAATGTTATTCCAACTTCCTATCTGCCAGGGTCCTACGTTTTCTTTCCTTTTGCCATGTGAACCACTATATCTAAATGCCAAAATTATTATACTAATAAGGTTCCTGCCCCTGTAACCATGGATAGACATACCAGGAAGTCATGTCCCAACTGACTTGTTTTTTATTTCACTATTGTACCTTTCAAGAATGTTACAAAAGAGATAAAAACATCAGGCAAGAAAATTTTATCTTTTCATTTATGCATGGTTGGCACATTGTAATTGATAGAAAAATCAGGAGAGTTTTTAAGGCTTTAGCATGATGGCATTTTCTAGTCACGAAATCTATTGTATGGAAACTAACAGCATTAACTGAGAGGCCCCATAGTGTAGTCCTGGGCTATGAGTTCTGCAGCAGACAAAGCAATCTTGCTGGAGTATAGGGCTTGTGTGAAGGCATCCTGGGAGAGAAATTTAGGGAAGTAGGTTCTGGCAGGTTGAAAAATCTTTGAGTCACAGTTAAAAATATGGACTTAGGAGCCTGCTGGCCTAGGATAGGAATCCTATCCTGACACTTACTGGCTATATGACTTTGGGAACATTATATTCTTCTATAAAATCGAGATAATATTAGTATAACATGCTGGAGTTGTTATAAAGGTTAAAGAAACTTGAACATTCAAAGTAATAAGCACACTGCCTAGCATTTAGTAAACAGACAGTGGGTAGACAATAAATGACTTTGAGAAAGAGAGAAACAGGACTAGAAATACACCTTAAGCAGATCTATTTGGCAGCAATGTTTTTGGTTGGCAGGAGTTGGGGAAGGATTGGAGGAAGGGATTTATAACCTAACACAGTGCTTTCCAGGAAGCATTCATTGCACAAAACATATGAGTTCCATAGGGTGTACTGTCATGAACACCACTGAGGGCATCCTTAACAGATATTTGGTAAAGATAAGCTGATCTCTCCAGTCATATACAAGATCTATCAACTTAAAAGAAAGCAGTGGAATTTACTTACCTACAGAATAAAGAAACAGAAAACAGTTACAAAAAGACTCAAGAAATTTGTTTATCAAGAAAAGTGAGAATAAAGTTAATGATTCTGTTCAAAGTAAGTCAAGGGTATCTTTATTGTTTCCTCCATATCGGCAAATCTCTGGGCACTTCATAGATTTTTTTTTTTTCTTTTGGTTGCTTAACACTGAATTCTCAATTTTCTTTTACTGCCCATTGTATATTACATTTGAAGTTTATAGTCAAGTTGAATGAATACACATTTTTTTAGGAAGTGTTTCAAGAAAAATATGTAAATCAGTTTGGCTAACATGTAAAAAAATTGATTTCCACAGTTATGTATTAGTTCACCGGAGCACCTTGAATTTTCTACAATACTCATTCAGTGCAATAATAAAATACTGTTTGTGCCATAAACTACATTTATCTCCAAAGTTTTCAATTGTCATTATTGTAAATAGGGATTTGGGAGAGATGCAAAATAAATTGGAGCTTTTTTCTCTCTTTTCTATAACTTTAGGAGTGGAGGAAGATGACAGTGTTTGACTCACCCTTGGTGCTGGGCTAGAATCCAGGAAGTATGCAGAGAAAAGCAATGTCAACAGGATACAGATTTGTGCTATCAGTACAGGGTAGTTTCCTGCCTTCTCCATCATGCCGGCTGTATGGTATAGTCTTTCTATTCCTTTTGGGTCAGAGTCTCTCATCTGTATTTGCTGCCCATTGCACGTTATATCTGTGTTTCAAGGCCACGTTGGAATTATATACTTTTCCTTTCAGCTAAATTAAGAGAAAATATGTGTAAATTACTTTAGCTAACATTTAAAAACATTTATTCCCACATTTAGATATTTTTCATAGGTGATTTCTGTTCTTGTATTTTTCTTCCTATAAACAATACAAATTAATTTCATAATGAGATGGAAAGGCCAATATGTCTTTTTTGCAAAGGTCACTATGATATTTTGACATGTTTAAAAAAAATCCAAGAATGTGCACACTATTTAACTATACTGCAATATTTTTACATTTTATTTAAGAAAAATAAGCTAACGGTACAAAAATTATTTTATTGTATCACAATTGTCACAACATTTTCATTTTTCTCTCTCCCTCTCTTATGGTGTCTACAAAGATAATGAGTGCTAAATGAACCTTATTTCACTAAAACCCAGGTCAATTGGAGTGGAAGACAGCCTAGAGGAGTCATCATGTAATTAATGCAGAGGTTTTTAAACCTGGGAGGATCCCAGCCTTACAGAATCCAAGTCTCAAGATGTCTCATGGGATTGTCATGGAGAAGAGGTATATATAAATTTATTTTAAAATAATTCTAAAGATTAAAAAATACATTTCAAAAGCCATTTATTTGGAAGACTGTACAACTAGGGTGGTTATAAATAGAGAACAGTGCAGGTATACCTTGTTTTATAATGTCAAATAAGTGTGAATTTCTAACATTAGCAAGGTAATTTTTTTTCAAATCAAATCATATTTTAATACCATGGTTCATCTCAAGGAAATCTTTGATAGCTTTCTTTAAATTAAAAAATTAGATTATTTTTAATAACTTTTTATGGATTTTCAAGTAATTGAATTTTGTAAATCAGAGAACTTCTATTAACTAATGTACCATTTTGCTAAGTTCCAGATTGATTTTTTTCCTCATTGAAATGTTATTCTAAATCATCTTTAGTATTTCTTAAATCCTTATTTGGGTGTACTGGTACCTTATTCTGTCATTTTACTTCATTAACAAACCATTTTAAAAAGTGTGAATAAGATTAGCTAGTAACATATTATTAGGAACAATTTTAAAGTGTGCAAATCTATAATTGGCTGTAAAGTAAAATTTTATCATTTAATGAGAATCTTCTAAGGATTTTGACAATTGTAACAGATGATAAAATGCATTAATGTTATAATCACTATAGAATTTTTAGCATCGTAGCAAAAATCTGTATGTGAGAAGTTGATGGCTTTTCCTGTATCACTTTGTGTTGCTTTGGGCGTCTTCTGTCACTCCTCTCATCAATATTCTCCTAGCGTGGGTGCAAGGAGATGAATGACCCTGAGGGAAAGAGGCGACATGGTGAGCTCTTCAGTCCTTGTAGCACCTGTTATCCATGGATTTCAAAGCACTTAATCCTGTTTGATGGTCCTGTGAGTTAAGAAGTGCTTTACTATTTGGCTGTGAACTTGTCATAGGTCTCCAGTACATTATTGGAAAATACAAGCCTTGGGCTATTTTCCTGACTCCTGGGTCAATGTTTAAGTCAAGAGACAACACTTAAGCCTTGGCTGACAGGGGGATTGGGTGCTGATGGCTAACACTTTTAGTAATCAATCTTTTTGATTCCTGTTTATCCATATGTACAAAACCTGCAAAATTAAGCATCCCCACACTGAAGGATTTCAGTGGATGGAGAATTATGATCTTCTTCCATGTATATCTGAATAATTTAAAGAGCACATGATTATGTCATGAAAGATTGAAGTCCAAGAAAAGAAAAAATAACTTAAAATGCCTCACTGAAGGATTTCAGTGGATGGAGAATTATGATCTTCTTCCATGTATATCTGAATAATTTAAGGAGCACATGATTATGTCATGAAAGATTGAAGTCCAAGAAAAGAAAAAATAACTTAAAATGCCTCGTGATAAAATATAATTCGGAGGAAATATGTTAAATAAGTTATGAGATATTTATAGACTTTGACTTTGTAAAGCAACTTTGAATTTGACTGTGTTTATTAGTGAATGGGAATTTATTTCCCTATATTGAATGAGCATTTCTTGGCAGGCAAACTGTGCACAGGCTACAATGAGCTTCAATGAAGTGCTTTCACATTCCCTTCCCACTGAGTTGAAAGCCTTCTTATATTCTCTCAAGTGTGTTTCTTTTCCCATGGAGGATGGCTTTGTTGAAAATTGCTTCCTCTTCTCTTGATTATTGAATCAGATATTATATTTAGTTCTTCAATACTTTATAGAGTGTTGGTGAAAAGTGAAATATAATGAGTGTGATTCTTTCTTATATTTTGAAGGCTATGTAGATTTAGTTCTAAAGAATTTTGTGGGGATAAAATAGAATTGGAGAGGGATATTATTTAACTGACTTTTCTCTTTCTCTATAACTGCTCCCCCCACTGCCTTCACCATTATGACACTCTTCCTTTCTAGCATTTTCTTTATATCTCAATATCCAGAGTCAACCCTCCGCATCCCTATATCTCCTTTGAATATACCCCTTTGTTCCAGCCCAGAGAAGTCATTTAGACCAAAACAGACCAATGTCCTATATTCTAGATTTTCTTTTCTTTTTCTTTTTTCTTTATTCACTATAAATATTAACCTGACCTTAGAATGTTGTTCATCTACTAAGAAAAAGCAGAATGAAATTAAAGCATCCAAGATGAGTGTGAAACCATGTATCTCTTTTCCACACTCAAATTCAAACTGCCAAGGGATTTAAAAAGTCCTGAACTATTAGCATATTTTGACTTTGCCACTTTACAGTTATAATGTGCATTATAAAAATATGTATTAAATCTTATTATAGCTACATTCTAATATTTTTGTATTTTGGGGAAGGCATACTAGAATAATTTTACTTCACTCATTTATGAGCAATTGAGTATAATTATAAGATCATGAACTCTGTGGCTAAACTCTTCTAACTGCACCTGTCAACTTCTCTGTTACCTTCTTGTGTTTGAAATATCTTACCTGTAAAATGAAGATAGGATTGCTGTATAAGATGAGTTAAAATATGCAGAGCTTGGCACACTGCACAGGCTACCTAAGGATTCTCTACTATGACCATTTGTTCATTATCAAAGATTTATTGAGCTCCTACTATAGTGCCCTTATAATGTTAACAGTCTTGGAGGCAATATTAAATTCAATAATCACTTAAATAAATAGAATCTTAAATTGTGATTGAAAAATAATCATGTTGATGAAAAATACAGAAAAGAAATGCAGTTGATGGAAAATAAGACTGAAAAATCAGAGATCTGATTTATTCTAAAGTATATGGTGAGTTTTCAGTCAGGAAGAAACAGTTAAATAGAGTTGTAAAGGGTGATAAAATTTCATCAGTTTAGGAATGGGAAGAATGTTTTAGAAGAAGAAATTGTCAAAGTTAGGGAGGAGTTGTTGATATTGAGATATCTGAGGAAGTGGGAGGGAAATATATCTAACACTGGCAGGAAGAAACCACCTATTTAAACAATAAAATAATAAGAGACTGGAACAAATGAAGATAAGTTTATAGGTTTGATGGCAGAGACTTTTCCTCTCAATGCAACTATTTGCTCTGGTGTAGAAGGTGAAGCAATATGCTGGGAATGAGGTTTCCACAAGAGTGCTAGTAATTTCAGGACAATGTAGAAGGTTTGAGGACAATGCAGAACGTTTGAAATCATTGTGTGAGCAGGAAAGTTGTTTGGCTAACAAATATGAGACAATTGCTAGGAAGTATTGTGTCCCATTTAGATTGGTGATTATTTTATTTTTTATTTTTTGGAAGCTGGCCAATACAGGGATTGAACCCTGGACCTTGGTGTTGTCAGCACCACACTCTAACCAACTAAGTTAACCAGCAAGTCTTAAGACTGGTGGTTATTAATTTACATAAAGTTGTCAATATTCTCTATTGTATGTTTTTCTCTGGCAGAACTCAGCTGCCTGATGTCAGGGCTGGAGAAAGGACCATCCAAATTAGGAGTTGTTCAAGTGGGTAAAATGTTAAGGCAGAGAGGAAAGGGAGTTAGGTATTCTAAATTCAATCGTTAGAACGATGTCCCATAAAATTGGAGGTGAATTTCTAAAGAGAGTAATTATAAGGAGGTAATAGAGAGATCAACAAATTGGAGTTTTCAGTTGTAATGAGTATTAGGATGGTAGTTATTGTAGTTAGAATAAACTGGTAGTGGTCAGAAAGCAGAATTCTTAGAATAACAAAATTAAAGTTGGAAGAGTTTCTGGGATGATGAAATCCCGTGTTTGTTTGGTAGAGTGAATGACCAAAGAGAAGGTCATTGGAGATGAGGAGCTGAAGGAATTGAGAGGCCGGGATTTGGGATAAGTTGTTATGTGGCTTTTAACATCTCCCAGGATGGTGGCAGCAGTTGTTATGAATAGACAAATTGTGAATTAAGTGCCTAGATTTTCAACACATGTGAGGGCTGAGGGGCTGGGATCTTGACGGATGTGATTGTGAGAGTCATTAAGTGGAATCCAATGAGCTTCAAAAAAGCAGAGTTTTTATAAAAGCATAAGGGAGTGATTGTCTAGAGATATTGATATGAACGATTCATAAAGAAAAAAGCAATTTTGTAATTCCTGCTTTTTAAAGAACGTATGGTTTTCATGATTTACTTATAATTTGTCATTAAAATACATTCTTTTGATTTTCACTTAATTAAAGGTGAAATGTCAGTTTTGGCTTAAGGCCTAAAATGTCCTTTTAAAACTTGCCTGCCTTCAGAAATTTCAGTATTATTTAAAGAGCTTTGTTTTATATATAAACATTGACACATACATGAACACCCACCCCCCACACAGATATATATGCCTTCAGAAATTTCAGTATTATTTAAAGAGCTTTGTTTTATATATAAACATTGACACATACGTGAACACCCACCCCCGCCCCCACAGATATATACGAGCTTTGTTTTATATATAAACATTGACACATACATGAACACCCACCCCCCACACAGATATATATTTTCTCTAGGTGGAAACACTGTCATATAACTCATCAAATGACACTATATATTTAACAGTATACTGAAAGACTGCAAATATTTAAAGATTAAGAAAATATGTTTGTGTAAAATATGTTTACTGGAATATTTTTAAATAAATAGAAAAATAATTATAAATTGTTTGTTAAAATAGTTGTCTGCAAATATTTAAAGATTAAGAAAATATGTTTGTGTAAAATATGTTTACTGGAATATTTTTTAAATAAATGGAAAAATAATTATAAATTGTTTGTTAAAATAGTTGCATACAACTTCATTCATGTTCATACATTAGAAAGGTGGTTTAATCACCCATAAGAAATTAGT
>NW_007736524.1:13816-15583 GCF_000696425.1 Galeopterus variegatus
CTGCAAATATTTAAAGATTAAGAAAATATGTTTGTGTAAAATATGTTTACTGGAATATTTTTTAAATAAATGGAAAAATAATTATAAATTGTTTGTTAAAATAGTTGCATACAACTTCATTCATGTTCATACATTAGAAAGGTGGTTTAATCACCCATAAGAAATTAGTAGATTCTCTGTTTGCTGACCATGACATTTCAATTGCATAGCCAATAAAAGAATTCCATGAAGAGACTGAAATGATTTACTGTATGGAAAGCATCAAGACCAAGGTTACCATGGTGAACTACCTTTCTGCACATCTGAAATCAAGTGAGAATGACCCATCAATGGGCAACCTTCGGTTTTACCTTTGTAAGGAATTGTTCTTACAATTGTTAGTTGGTTTCCTTCTTAAATAATAATGATGACTGTCCTGTACCTGTTACCATTATTTACCTCTAAAAAATCTATGTTAAATTTAAATTTTTAATTATTAAACCAACATCACTGTTAAGAAGTTATTAAAAAAGCGTTGGGGTTTCTGAGAACTGCACAAATTGCAGCTGAGCACTACAATCATTTCCTGAAAATGTGGGTAGGTTAGGAAATGTTACACATTTTTGATGTAACTTATAAGAGATTCCAGTTATATTGTAGTTTTTAATGTTTAAACAGAATCATCTTTATTGTAAATCCTATCTTTATTCTTTTGGGAGGGAGAGAAAGTATAAATAGCGTGTACATATTATAAAATATTATGTATAATTAATACCTTAAAATATGCCCCAAATTCTGGGAAGTTCATATATTGCTTTCTTCAGATAAATTTTGTTGATGCATAAAAAGAGGACTGTACTAATAAATGTCTCTTGAATTACACATGGTGTAAGGAAATGAAAGCCTTTGGGTTATGAATCTTGGATTTAAAGAGGCAATCATCAAATATTTAAGATGAAAATGCAGTAACACATGCTACCTGTCATGTGTAAGTTTGGTGAATGCTATGACAAGGTTTTTAAAACATTCATAGTTGGAATATTTTTATGAAAATATTCATTAATTCAAACAGACCTTCATATCTGGCAACTTGCATTTTAATTGTGATTTCTGGGTGCATGAGAAAATCAGTAAAGCCATGAAAGAAGGGGTGAAATATATAGCAATCATGTTTAAATTATACATTATAAGGCATACATATCGGTATGTTGTCATATTATGCATTAAATTTAATGCATAAATCAGATTGTTATAATTCTGATGTCGCCAAAAGGCACAAAATATGACAAACAGGAATAGGCGTGTAGATATTATCATATTCAATAATTCAATGGAATTTGTATTATGTAAATTAACTTTCTGTTAAAAAAATTATACTCATTTATTACGCTACTTCCATATGATAATTAAAAATGTATTTTTTCCCCTCTAAAAATCATTACACAATGCGAATAACGCATTTGTTTAACATCTATATAAACAAGATCTTACCATCAGATTAGTTCTGGAAATGAAAGCATTATTGATTTCTGCAATAATTTTTATGATATTGCTACACTGCAGTACTAAAGCCACTAATCTAATTTTTGTGGAAAACTATGCATTTAAAGCATTGTTTGAACTTTTTGAAAGTAAACAATCTTAGTTTTTGTAGTACATTGTAATGTAAAATTTGTAGAGAATATGTTTTTGAAAGTAAAAAGAAAATACTGTGATGAAAGTTAAATAGTTAAATACTTCTTCTTAGTACTATATTTTATTATCAATTAAAATAACATTGAAAGCCAA
>NW_007736524.1:16032-20546 GCF_000696425.1 Galeopterus variegatus
GGTTGAATGAATTCTCAAGTGCCTGACTTAATACCATAAAAAGGAATAAAATATCACTTTAGATGACAACAAATTGTAATATGGCAAAATACACTCAAAAAAAGTAATGCAGCATTATACAATGGGAGGTATCTTCCTCTTCACCTTTGTTACATTATCATATTTTAATGGTTTATTCAGGTCCTGTTATTATATGCACGTAACTTTATCATCTGAAGCATGCTACAGTTTCTGATTGAGCCCTGTAGGTATTCACAGAAAAGATGAGCATGTCTTTTAGGTGCTTAAAGTTTTATAACATTATTTCATGGATGGAGATGCTGATAAGCTCTTTAATACAGTTTAAACAAACTAGGATTTCTCTTGAAAAGAAGGGCAATGAAAGAAATTTACAGAAAAATGAAGGAAGTTCCACTTTAACTTTTAAATGGCAAACTTAAGAATCAAATTGACGAGGACTTAATGTACTCTAATTACATATATTTGCTCTATGGTAGATGAGATATTTATAAAATTGTTAGATTGAACCACATGATACTGCCAATATCTGAACATTTTTGACTCACAAGAATGGCAGTTTCACATGGTTCAATATAAGACATATATGTACTCATTACTGTATAATGTACTTTACCATATACACCATATCTTTATACAACACACTATTAAGGAATGGTTTGTGCAAGCAACTGGCTCTCAGAGAAAGAGTATTCACAATGTACAGGAAAGGGGACTGAACTAGGAATTTATGTTCTAGCCCTGAATATCTTTATACAACACACTATTAAGGAATGGTTTGTGCAAGCAACTGGCTCTCAAAGAAAGAGTATTCACAATGTACAGGAAAGGGGACTGAACTAGGAATTTATGTTCTAGCCCTGGCTCTACCATTTACTCACAAAACCTCTTTAGGCCAGCTGCATTATTTCTCTGAGTCTTGGTTTCCTTATTTGTATTATGGAGATGCCACAGTTAGACTACTTCAAATTGCAAGTAAAAGAAACACAGCTAAGGTGATGCAAACATAAGGGGCTGCTTATTTCAAAGGACAAAATGTCATTGAGAGCCAAATCTTTTTGCTTTTCCTATCTATGATTTTCTGAGAGTTTTGGACTCGATTTCCTGATCTGGTTGCCAGACGGCTACAGTAGCATCATTTTCTCATATTATCAATGTCCAAAGGGCACATAACCTATTTTATGATCTTTTCTTAAAAAAACAAAGAAAACCTTTCGAAGAAAATCCTCTAACATCACCTCAGATCTTATTGTCCATAATTGTATCATGTGGCCATGCCTCAACCAATCACAGGCAATGGGAAAATATCACCATCTTTGTTTTAGATTAATTAAATGAGCCCTTTCCTTGAGTTCATGTATTCAAAGAGTGTGTGCATTCCAACAAAATTAAGCCCTGCCAATGAGGAGAAATGAGGAGAATGCTCATGTGCCTCCCACCAGTAGTCTGTGTTACATGAATTCATGAAATGGTGTAAATGATAAGAATATATGAAGGTACTTCAGAAAGTTCATGGAAACATTTGTATTCTATTCTTTTATTGAAACATAATTGATTGTATATATCTGTGCAGTATAGCATTGAATATAAATACCTGTGTGCAATATGTGATGTTCACATCGAGATAATCAGTATATTTAACATTATACACTGTAATCATTTTTTGTGGCCATTTACCAATTTTTCTTTTGAAGTATCCTCAAAAGAAAGTATCCTTTTAGTTTATGGAAAACTGAATAATAAAGAAGTTAAATTAATTAATTTATTCATTTTTAATTTTTTTACAATCTGTAGAGGAGACAAAATTGGGTACATAAGGTGAAATGATACAGAAATAATTCCTATGTGAGCATGTGCAGTGGAAGCCATCTAACACAGTATGTGTCACGGTAAAGAGTTGTACACATTGCGTGCAATTACGTTGGAATGTGGGAAAACTAATGTATCTAGTAGAATAGCGAGATTTCTATAACATTTGGCTAATTTACCCAATTTTTCATAATTTTAAGAATTTTTTAAAAAAGTTCCTGGATAAAACCTGAGTTGACTAAATATCTACTAGTAAAACTTAAAATTCAGTGGGTTTACTGATTTTTGACTTAAGAAGCTCATCTCTATAGAAGTTCAAGACTTAAAAAATCACAACTATCCTGAAGACAATATAATGAGAATAAGAAAAGTAGACTTTTAATATTCATTTCCAAGGAATGTTAGAGATAAGAGTCTGTTATCAACTCTGGGCAATTTTTTTTTCTGAATTACATAGAATATTTGACACTAAGTAAGGGCATACTTAATATTTTAGGTTTACCAGTGCAAATGAAAAGTACGAGGAACAAAAATACTAAGAATGCATCAGTATTATGATTAAAGTTATAGTTTAATATAAATTTACTTTATAAAACTGAATGACTTTACATTTAAGATCCTATTTCATAAGAAACTTCTCAGGTAGTGATATGTGAAATACAGATGGTGGGGGAATGAAGTGAATTACATACAGTTTAGGGTTAGTCATTAATTGTTTTTTAATGTGATGAACATGCAAAATAGAAGCTCAACAGTCACACAGAATATAGTTAAATTACTTTAAATAGACAAATTCCTCTATTAGACATGGATGGAGAACTTCAGTAGCAATTGAATTGCTAAGAATTTTTTTTAAAGTGAATATTACGACTTCACTGGTATATGATATAGTTTCTTTACACCAAAAATCCCCTTTTTGTAAATAATGTACCAAGTCCTTTTAACTTTATTTAGAATATTCTTGCTTAAGAATAAACTTGATATATTCCTCTTAGTAAGAGAGAAGAATATGCAAAATTCTAATCGACATAATCCACTAGTCACTTTAATCTGATTTTTTTTGTTGTTATATGCAAACGAGTGAATTAGTTGACAAAGTGTTGTGGACTGGATGATACAAAGCAGAATAAGGTTGATAAGTAGGGTGAAATAGATTTTAAAAGAATTACCTGCACAAGGAAATATAAGGCAAGGAGTGTGTGGAGTAAAATCATGATTCTTAATACCATACCATGGGTGGATGTTATTTGTGATGAACTTTCAAGAGTCTGGAGTGAAAAGAGGAATATTGACTATTGTGTTGTATACGTGCTAGTGTAAAATTATAAACGGTTCCTAATTTTAATCTGAAATTATGTCCTTCCTATCTTTTTGCCTTTAAAATGTCCTATCATTAATTTTGTTAATATTCTTAGCTGACAAAATTAAATATTGAATATGTCACATTCTGAGTTCACTTTATTTTAATAACTTCTTGTTCCATGAAATTTGAAAGTCTTGGGACAACTGATGTAGACCAAAAACTACAGGGGCTAGATTAGGAAATTCAATTTAGATGAAATAATGAATCTACCTGTGCAAGAGGAATTAGGAAGTTTCCCATTTGTATATCCTGCCCTTCCTTTTTACACATTTAATCCTGGGATAGATTATTTTTCCATATGATGCAGGCAAGAGATATACCTACATGTTTGTATGTACGCTCTGAGTATAGAACTAGGTGGGTGTGAGGAAAGAGTTGGCAACTAAGTATTTGGATTACAAAATGCTACTCTTTATGCAAAATAAATGAAAAAGATCTTAAATGGCAATAATTGAGTCTGTATTTTCAATAAACTTTGGAACTAAATTTTCATAGATAACTTAGTATATAAATAATCTGTTGTCATTTTATTGAATTGAATATATCTTGAAAAAAGCAAGAAAATATTTTGGTTTTTAAGGGACATATGTACTTAGCAAGAATACTGTTCATGCCATAAAGCATAGATACAATATACCCGTTCTTATTAAAAAGTTTCAATTGACTTATCAGTTGAGACAGCAAATAAAAGATGACCCATGAAGTTGCTGCATACTGCCTGAGAATATCTGGCTTTCTTAATTGGTAAAATTATTAAGTAAAACATATTTTTTGTTATTATTCACACAATTTCCTTTGGAAGATGTCTACTTGAGAGTACAAATAAAAACAATGTCAATCTGGAGAGAGGAAACCAGAATAATAATAATAAAATTATAAAATTATTTCTAAATAATAAAAGTAACAATGTCATTTATTGCTATCAATCTGATAACAATTTATTGTTTTGCAAACAGGAAACAGATATTAAGCAACTTGTATTATGTCACATAGAACATGAATACTGTGTAACTGAGTGACTTTAGAGAAAATAAATCATATCATTTATCTCCTCTGCAATAAAATTATTGTCCGTACTAGAAAATCTCTAAGATTTATTTTTGATTACAAAATTCTCTAAATTATGTTTCTTGACTTTTGCTTATTTCTTTCTAATTTTCTTTAAGGATATGACCTTTTTTTAAAAATCAATAAAAGTAAACTCAATATTTTACAAGTCGATTAAAAATCCACTGTAATTTATTGCATCAGAAATGGAAGGAGCACAAATGGCTAATGAGTTTGATCAAATTTCTGGATTGTTTACAGAACAGGGTCTAGGAAA
>NW_007736524.1:20784-21832 GCF_000696425.1 Galeopterus variegatus
ATAAATATCAGTGAGTAGAGGGTGACTTAGCAAAAAGTGAAGAAAGAATTTTAACCTTGAGGTCAGCCTGGCTTCTCTTCTGTGTAATTTAGGAAGCCATTGAAGCAAATGGTTCTATTATTTGGCAAAATTGTTATGGGCCTTATTATTCATGTGTCAGCAGGTTTTCTACCAGCAGGAGGAACTGAAACCACTCTTTGCAATAATATAAAACACTACCTGTGATTTGGGAAAGGAAGTCTGAGCTGATAAGAATGTGTGCCAGACTATATTCCTCTTCCTTAATGTGGTATGGTCTAGATTATCCCTAAAAATCATGTTCTGTTTTTGGATGTGTGTGTAGTGTATGTGCATGTGTGTGTGCGTGCACCCAGTAATTAGAAGGTAGAATAAAGGAAGGATGGGAGGGAAATAGTATACCTGTGCTAATTTCTCATTTCTTTTAATAGCAGGAAGTCAATAGATGCAAAAAAAAAAAAAAAAAAGAATCATTTCTTGAAAAACTGTAAGTAATTTGTTTAAGTCAATGTCTATAAGATTTACATTTTATTTTGTAATCATAATCCCTACAATTACAACTATTTGGATTTAGATCTGTATTTAATTGGATTCTATGTTCACCACAACTTCTCTTTTTTTATGATTTACCAGTTTTAGAGTTTTGCAATTTTTGATTTATCTCTTTATTGAAGAGATTTTTGTAATCCACTAGGTTTTTCTTTAAAAAAAAATTGTGTGTGCTCAATGGGTTCTAGATTATTTTGTATTTTAGAATGTCTGTTCATTGCCTTCAGACTTGAATTTTATGCCCTACTAAATAAATGTTCACACTTTCCCTCATAACGCTGTGAATGTTCTCAGGTGTTGCAGACTTCCCTCTTCTACCTTGTGGCACTCCCTGAAAGCTGCCGTAAAAACATGTGGCACTCATTTCATCTTCCTCTTACAATCTGGATGCCTATTTATGTCTTAATTCTTGAAGGTTAATGGCTTTAAGAAGATATGCTGTGGTGAGATTATCTTGTATCATTTTATCTTAAACTTGATC
>NW_007736524.1:22813-24227 GCF_000696425.1 Galeopterus variegatus
TTCCA
This sequence comes from Galeopterus variegatus, assembly GCF_000696425.1. NCBI lineage: Eukaryota > Metazoa > Chordata > Mammalia > Dermoptera > Cynocephalidae > Galeopterus > Galeopterus variegatus. The sequence continues at coordinate 22,819 of NW_007736524.1, forward strand.
TATATGTAATCTTTCTATAATTATATTGTTCCATGAAAGCTGCATGGAAAAGGTTATATTGGAAAATGTTTCTCTATTTACATTAGACCAGTTTTTCCCACTACATACTGAGTCATGTGAATTGCTTACTTTTTAGCTTCCAATAGTTTACTATCATCCTTAGGATACATCCAAAATTCTTAACACCACTTCAACATCTTTTTTTCTCGTCTCATCTCACAATCTTCTCTTCCAAATGTCTAGGCAAACTCCACTGGGCTTGTTTTCGTTCCATAAATGTAACACGCTCCAGTGCTTTTTTCCTCAGAGACTTCCCGTGTACTGTTGATGCAATCTTGAGTGAATAAAGGGAGTAGTTTTGGAAAAATAATCTGACTACAGTGTGCCAATTGATGTGCGGCGTGCAGAAGGTAAGATCAAGAGATCTGTTAGAAGAGTGTTAGAGATATGCGGACGATGTAATTAACAGCCTCAAAGAGAACTATGAGAATGGAAAAGAGTGGACTAGTATTAAGAGCTAATGAGGGAAAAAATATTAGTGCCCCCCAAATTAAAAAAAAAAAAAATCCTGTGCTCTTCTCCACCAAACCCATTTAGTATTTTATATTCCTTAGTTTGTATTCCTTATTCCAATGTTCACTGAGTTGCCCTGGCCTGAAACAAAAGGCAAGCTGGGTGCTTTTGCTTTGTTCACCATGTAAAACTTCACCAACTCATGTCCAATAAATCTCCGAGATTTCTACCCTTCTATTCCACTGACACTACTAGTTACGCACTTCATTATTCTTGCTCAGACTGTTACAATAGCCTTTTAAGAAGCTGACTAATTTCAGCTCTTATTTTCCCTCAAGACTTCCATACTGTTCCCTGTGCAAACTTTATAATACACAATTCTGATGATTTTACTCCTACCTAAAATTCTTTTGTGCCTTCTGACTGTAGTTAGAAAAGTATCCAAATGAGTTGCTGTATTTTAGGAGCATGATTTCCTGGAAACTATCTTGCTTGTTTATATCTCTCGCTTATATCTGCAGCTTCAATTATTGACTCCCTCTCTCTTTTATACTCCGTACTTCACCCATACCTATTTGTAGACCCTCACTAAGCTTATGATCTTTTTTGATTGGTCTTTGAATATTTATACCCCTTCTTCAGGCACCCTTCTCCTGCTTCAATTTTAATTATAATTTTTATTTTGTGAAATGTGAAAGGCACATTGTATTAGAAGAACAAACATCAAACAAACATCTTTGTATGGCAAACATCTTTGCACACTTCACACAGAATTAGCTATTGTTTAGATTTTATCACAATCTGTTTAAATATTGTTTTAATAAATGAAATAAAATATTACAAATAAAGATGATGTTCCATTGTTTCCAATCATGCCCCAGTCCTGTCTTCCTCCC
>NW_007736524.1:24791-29302 GCF_000696425.1 Galeopterus variegatus
CCCATTTCATCCTTCCTCATTTGTATGCGTCCTTGATCATTAATTTGTTATACAGCCTTTCAGTTCTTTAAACATATTTGTGTGTATGCGTGTGTGTATGTAGCCAGGGCACACATAGTATTTTTGCTTTTCTTTTTTAAAAATATGGAAATGATATCTAATTATATAATATCCTGCAACTTGTTTTATTAAACTTGTTTTTGAGATTTACTGATAATATTCCATTTCTCTTTTATCTTCATTTTATTTTATTTTTAAAAAACCTTTCTGTTTAAAATCTAGAAGAGTGTATTCAGGTCTAAAAATGCTTAATATCATTTTAGTAAGATAACTTCCATTGGCCAATTTACAATCACAACAGGATTCTATTAAAATAAACAAATTGCTCTTTTTAAAAGACTGTCACTGGGAAAGTACTTTAGAAACAACAGATTATATCTAGAATAATCATCTATACATTGTTTCTTAAATTCTAACTTGAAATGAGGTTTATTGTTTATGTAAATGAAGACTTAAAATCATGTAAACAAAAATGAAACTGAACTCTGGAAGTTAAGGGGAAAGTGTTTGATTTAATAAATAAATTTATTTGCAATAATTTCTTATGTTTTGTCTTATTTAATTGTGTCCCACTGGGTGTATGTGTGAAATAATAGAAATTATTTATACAATTGCATGAGCCTACTTGTATGTACTAAGCACATGTGTGCACACACATGCATGCACACACACACTGAGTCACAGACACACACACACACGCACACACACACACGCACACACACACACACACACACTGAGTTCTTAAATTATTTCAGCAGTGGGAAAAGAATGAGCCCAAGACACACACTGAGTCACAGACACACACACACACGCACACACACACACACACGCACACACACACACACACTGAGTTCTTAAATTATTTCAGCAGTGGGAAAAGAATGAGCCCAAGTCATATCTAATTAAAAATGAAACTCCCCAAAGAAATATGCATAGTATTAAATTCTAGTTTTTCATAAGTGTAATGAAAATTAAATAACTAAATTAGTATATATACTCTGGAGTTCATCTATCCATCAAAATAATTGTTTTTCTGCCTCTTTATTACTTCACTAATCAGGCTCTAGTAAGTAACTGACCTACCATCCACAGGGCTTTTCCTTTGAGTGTTTTATTTTTCCTACATGGAACTGACAGAGTTTTATGCTAATTCAGTACCCCTCATCTAGTCAATCCAATTAATATATTAATGTTGAGAGAAACTTTGGCAGATTCTGGGACCAATAACAGTTTTCATGCCCACAAGGCTTTTAGATAGCTGGCAATATAAATCCCTCCAAACAACATAAAGGGGTTATAGTTCTCTCTACTCTCATGCTAAGAACTATATTGCCAGAATTGTATCTTCTATTTGTCTGCTATGCTATCCTAAGATGTCTGTCATCTGTTTGGTCAGTGTAGAGGTTAGGGGTACCATGTTCATGGTTTTATAGCTCTTACCTATAGGCTTGGTCTCTTTTATCCAATGCTAGACCAGAATATCTCAACCTCAGCACTGTTGACATTTTGGTCTGGATAATGATGGGGAGAGGACTGTCCTGCACAGGCGCAGGGGGATGTTTAGCAGAATCTCTCTGACTTTTCCTCAGTAGATACCAATAGCACCTGCTCACCCCCAATCATCAGCAACAAAAATGTCTATAGGCATTGCCTGCAGGGCAAAAGAAAGGCAACATTGCCACCAATGGAGAACCACTACCCTAAATAATACTAGGGTACCTCAAAAAGTTTATGGAAAGATTCATATTAATTCTATTTTTCCATGAACTTTTTGAATTACCCTTGAAATACCATCTTCTACCATCACTACCCTTAGTCATATGTTTGGGCAAAATGTATATTTGAAATACATTTAAATTTGATACTTTGGGCTTTCTTAGCTCCTTTTGACATGGGCTAAATTTATACACACAAGTGTATTACTTTTTTTAATGTTTTATTTGAAGTAAAACAATGTCAAATAGATTTTTGTACTCCTGAGTCCCCCTTCTGAAATGTAACTTTAAATTCTTTTGGCTGTTTCTTTTGGTATTTTCTTTTATATTTCTAAAAATCAGAAGGGGGTGCTGCATGAAATAGAATGACAAATATATGGCTTTGGTTTACTGGAAATAGTGGAGCACCAAAAACACAAATGTGAGAAGCTGGAAAACTGGAATGATATTATGCCAAGTAATAATATTTAATAAAACTGTTGTCCAGGATATATTGACAGACAATAAGCTACATGGGATCTAGAAAATGTTGATAATATTGTGAGTATTTTCTTAATATTTTTCTATACAGAAGATGAATATAGGTTAGCCTATTCACCAAATTATTTCTGCACCCAGCTTGAGATATAAATTGACTGAGAGTTGGATACTTTGGGATATCAAATGAAAAAAGAAAACAAAAGCCAACTGATTCTATTTTACTAACTGAAACAAGTAGACTTCTCAGCCATTAATAGGTGCCAGTCCAGCTCAAAGATCACTTGTGGGCTGACTCTTCACTCAAACTTATTTGTTTTGTAAAATAGGGGGATGGGCAGAGATTGGAGGGCAGTAATGAAAAGATAATACTTATCAGATTTATGAACTGTATCTAGAGGATGTGTAAACAAACACACAAGTATCTAGAAATTCTAGATGTCTATTTTTAAAAAATCTCTAGTAGTAACAAAAGAATTTTGTGGCAATTATTGATTTGAAATTTACAGTGGAATTGTTTTTTCCATTTTCTTCAAAAAAGGTGCTAATGAGGCTATCTATATTTTCATACTTGTGAGGGGTTAGAAATATTGATTGTCATTTGATTTTAGAATAGGGCTTTTAGGTTAATGCATGCATAGGGCAAAAGCCCCAGGGTAGGGGGCCACAGTCCAAAGATAGCATGGCAAAAGACCATCTGATCATCTCTGATCACTATTTAGGTATGGGATTGTATACTTTAATGTTTTTAGTGATAACAGGTGGTTGCCATACCAATCCTGTTAAGAGATTTTAAGAATCACTGAAGGGAAAGTTGTGGAAAATGTTTGCTAGGAGCAAGCTGTCTGTTGGGAGAAACTTTAGAGATAATTGAATTTAGATTTTTTCATAAGAATGTAACTTTTGCTTAAGGAGAGGTCATACTTTAAATAATGAGCCAGTTTGACCAACTTAGCTTTTCACTAATCGTACTTTGAAATGTCACTTTATTTTACTGATGTTACTAGTTTCCATTGTTAAGCTATACTTAGCCATAGATAACTTTTGTAACTCTGCCCATGTCCTTGTGCCTTTTGTAATGATTGAATCAACTGAATTCTCTTGTGAAACTTCCTTGTCTTTACAATAAAAGACAGAAGCTAACTTTGAATGGGGGCTGTAACCCAGTTTTTTTCTGGGATACAGACCCTTCGGGCTTCTCAACGCATTCATGGTGCTTTGACTAATCCGTATTCATCTCCATTACACAGAGGGAAGTGTAACAATACCGAGTCCAGTTTTAAGACCATTGAGAATTTCTATATTCTCATGGAGCTTTACATGGCTGATGCTTAAGAACCCATATTCTTTCATAACTATCTTACTACATCGACACCTTAATTGATCATCCTCTCCTCACCAGGCAGAAGTTTTGGCTCTGTCCACTATTACCCATTAGTGCATTATCTCTCTAAAATTTTTCTTTTATATCTTTTTATCCCTGGAGAGCTCCTACTAATTGAATTGTCTCATGGTAGGGACCTTATGATAGATCTTCCTTCATTTACTTAATCTTGAGCAATTAGATATTTAATCAATGACTCCATGAATAAATAGGATGGAAGCCACATTTTTCAATTTTAGGCTCTTTTAGGATAAGATATTTATATATTTGTCTTGCTTCCTCTAGAGTTTGAAGGATTGCTTCATTGATTTTGCTTTCAAAAAAGGTATCTTGGGTAAAGCAGAGGTCACAGATCATTTAAAAAAAAAAAACTTAACACAAGGAAACTGTAATAACTTTCTTGAAATTTTCTGAAAGAGCTCTCTCTCCATTACAGATGACTTGTGTTTTAGCTATCCTTTCTGGATTTCTCTCTGATTCCCTTTAGCTGTGCACAAAGACAGCTTCTAAACTTCCTTAAGATTGTTACATGGTCTGGGCAAATTGACCTCCTACTTGATCATACCCAAGGTGGAGTGAATGATTGAGTAACTTGGACTTTTCAAAATGTTTCTTAAAGAGAGTGAAAGACATGAAGACAACTATTTGTAGCTTGAGTGATAGTTGGCAATTTTTTTCCACTTCGCCAAATGTTCCATTTTTATTCCTTTTAACCATTACTAAAATCATTTAAACTCCCCTGAATTTTATGAGAATTAGTGAATTAAACTTGGCTTCACTGATTAAACAGGACATCTAGGTTACCTTTTCCTTTTTTTTTTCCCCCCTCTAATGAATAGACCCGGCCTGTGCCGTGATCTATATTACGAGGTCAA
>NW_007736524.1:29843-30063 GCF_000696425.1 Galeopterus variegatus
TCTTGCATCATGAAAATTTAGATTATGAGGTTCTTTGGAATCCCTTTGATTATTAAAAACCACTGATATAATTGTTTTCCATTATTTTCAACTGCAGATAAACAATGACAATTTTTAATAGTAATGATATCCAAAAAATACAGATGCATAATTATGTGAATAAAGAAAGTAATAACACCTGCTTATCACTAAAATTTAGAGAGATAGAAAATGAAGTTAT
>NW_007736524.1:30170-33198 GCF_000696425.1 Galeopterus variegatus
ATAAAGAAAGTAATAACACCTGCTTATCACTAAAATTTAGAGAGATAGAAAATGAAGTTATGAAAAATAGATTGTCAAGAATAGAAGAGAGGTGCTTCCTGAAGGCATTTGGACTACTATTACCAAAAGGTGGGGAAGTTGGATGTTAGGCAAAATAAAAAAAAAATTTAATCTATTTTTTAATAGTGATGGCACATATTTGTCACTGCACACATGTTAGTGAGTGAAAGACAGAGATAAAGCACCCAATTTCAAACAGTTTTATTTACTGCTTTAGGTTTTCAATAGAATGCTTGCTGGTTAAATGGAGGGTACTTTAATATGAGATTTCTTACTTAAGCAAATGCATGTCTTTATTCTTTTTCATATGAAATATGCTGTTAGAATTACTTAATTTTTCAATTAAACTTTTTATCTAATATGTAATTTGTGTTACATAGATTGATAATGGCTAAATTTAAAAATATCCAGTTTAAAATGACCAATATGGTGATTACATATATATCATGTTTATGTCCTAATGAGAGACATGTTACTACCTTATTTACAAGATGTCTGCATAAGGTGCCTCCATAGGATACACAAAGTGCAAATGAATGTGTACTTATCTGGTGATCAAATACAAGATCTGTCATGACTGATGGGTAGAGAGTGTTCATTGATCCTTATACTTGTTAGGTAACTTTGAAATGAAATTGGAAGAACTAAGCAGAGAAAATTCAGGAGAAGCAACTTCTGGATATTCCAGTAGAATCTTACAATTCTGATTGTTATTCATTTACTTTATTCTTTTATAAAGCTTTCATTAATTTATTGTCAGGAAATTATGGTTATATATAAGACTAGTTCAAACCATTTGCAAATATCTTATTGCCTCTCTGATGACTTCACAGGTAAAATTATTTGACCCATGAAAATCTTTAAGACATATGAGGTCCTTCATTTTCATTGAGCATATGTCACATCTCTGTGCCTAATTGTTCACCCAGCACTCAGGTCCCAACTCACAATTAGATTGTATTAATAGATCCTCACTACTTTGCTGCTTCCCTACTATTACTTTGAATGTAGGAGCAAAATAATGACAACTGGAAAACTGGATCGGGCAAACGCTGGATGAATAAAAATATATAATCTTTGAATATGAGAAAATGTCATGCACTATTGAAAAATTTTAACATGTTTTAGAATTTTATATGCGTACATAAAAATATTCTGTGTACTCAATTTACATATACAATAGGTTTAAAATACTATAAGCTCTGTTCTATTTTAGGTTCACAGTCTAAAATGAACACTGGCAAAGATATGAAGGGACTACACAAGTTTGTGGAAAAATGAAATTAAATGATAAAAATAAAAAGTATAAACTTTATTTCTCAACATAAGTTCCATCAAGTTCAAGATACTTTTGTATGCAATGATACCAGCCATTTAGGCAATCTCCATAAAGAACTGAGTGTCATGGAAATTTAACCATGTCAGTGCAGTCTTTTTTACATTATTAACTGAAGAAGAATTGGTGCCCTTCAAAAATTTTTTAAGTTTAGGAAAAACAAAATGTCAGAAGGAGCCAAATCAGGACTGTAAGGTTGAAGCTTAAGGATTTTTTCACATAAACATCTACAAAATTACCCTTGTTTGATGAAAAAAATGAGCAGGAACATTGTCTTAATGAAAAAAAGATTCTCTGATTAATCTTTCCTGGGCATTTTTCTGCTAAAGCTTTGCCTAACTTTCTTAAAACACTCTCCTAATAAGCATATGTTATTGTTCTTTGGCCATCCAGAAAGTCAACAAGCAAAATGCCTTGAGCATCGCAAATAACTGTTGTGTTAACCTTTGCTCTTGGCCAGTCCACATTCTCTTTGACTTGGACCACTTCCACTTCTTGGTAGCCATGGCTTTGATTGTGCTTTGTCTTCAGGAATGTACTGGTAAAACCATGTTTCATCTCCTGTTACAATTCTTTGAAAAGATGCTTCAGGATCTTGATCCCACTTGTTTAAAGTTTCCATTGAAAGCTCTGCTCTTGTCTGCAGCTGATCTGGGTGCAACAGTTTTAGTATCCATTGATCAGGAAGTTTGCTCAAGTGTAATTTTTTAGTCAGAATTGTGTAAACTGAACCAATTGAGATGTCTGTGATGCTGGCTATTGTTTGTGCTCTTAATTGTTTATCCTCTTCAATTAGGGTACAAACAAGATTAATTTTTTTTTCTGACAAATCAGTGTGGATGTCTGCCACTCTGGGCTTCATCGTAAAATAAACCATTATACTACTCTGATTTATTACATACTACACTGAAGCATGACTCCTCTCTGATTAGTCTGGTCTTCTAATAATCATTACAACATTGCATCTTTACTCCTTTCCAACTGCCAAAGCCTCAGTTTCATTTTTCTTCAACTCTCTATAGACTAGGCCTCTTTCCAAGACAAAGTTCGGTTCTATTTCTTCCTAGAGGGATTCCATACAGTGCTGCCCAAAGCTTGTCACTCTTAGCTCCAAGGGTATTCTTCCACACAGTCTTGAACTTGATTCTCTTCTATCTTGAATTGTTTTTTAATTATTGCACATACATTAGCAAAATTGCAAACTTCTTGAGGATGACCAACCTAAGATGATTCTATGTGACTTTTCCCATATCTAAGGTATCATTTGAAATAGGGAATTTAGAGGTCTAACTAGTTAAAATATAAGGCTAGAACATTCACAGAATTACTATATCATAGATCATAGGTGTTGAAAGACAATTTAGAGATGTTGGAAATCTCTTCCTTTTCCCAAAACTACACCAAACATTATGCCCAGAAGAACCATAGGTAAATCATAAAAGTAAAACATGGATATTTTGGGCCGGCCCGGTGGCGCACTGGATAAGTGCACCGCTTGGGAAGTGCGGCGGCGCTCCCACCCGAGGGTTGGGATCCCACATGCAGACTGGTTCCCGCTCACTGGCTGAGCGAGGCGTGGGAGCAACACCGAGGGTTGCGATCCCGTTGCCGGTCCCCGGTCCGGTATGGGGG
>NW_007736524.1:34091-35380 GCF_000696425.1 Galeopterus variegatus
TCTTTTATTTTTCTACTCAGGTAAGTTAAATCATATAACTCAGAAAATAAAAGGTTTTTTTCCCCCCTTAATTTCTTAAATCTAGAGTCTGAATAAGTCCTAAGCAGTAAAATATATTCCTTTGTTTAAGGACTCATTGTGAGTCCTCTTTATGAGAGATTCAAAATTAGGCCAACCTCAAAAACTGAGAAGCCTTCCTACTTTCAGGGAAGAAGGAAATGAGGAGGCATTACGGGCTGTTCAACAAAGAAGTAACAGGATGTGACTGATGTTTTAAGAAGATTATCACACTTAAAATATCAGAAGTCCATTTGGTAGGTTATAGAGTGTTCCAAGCAAGAAGAGCTTGATGCTTAAACTAAAAAATAAAAGGAAGGAGTGCGTAAAATAGGTATTATTAGAGAAGTAAGAAAACTTTTTTTCTAATTTCATTTGGAGGAAAGAGATAGCAGTAGAAGACAAATTATATAAATGCATGGTTATAATACTCTGAGGTTTTAAATCTAATTTTGGGAATGATTATATGATGTTATTGAAACAAATAGTGGCAAGTTTAATCTTGAGTCACCAAAACAAAGAATATTATTTATTTTTAATTATAAATTTACTAAAACAGTATCTATGTATTATACCAAATATACATTTTTTTCCTTTAAAATAATGCAAACACATGCCAATCAATTGGGAAAATATGGTGTGGATTAGTCAGCAAAAAGTGTTTACATTTTCTCTGAAATCAGGCTGTTTAAACATTATATTCAAAAAGAGTTATTTTGACCTACTGGCTAAATATATTAAAAGACTGTCTAACCTACTTTTTACATGGCATAACTAACCGTACCTTTTGTTAGCCACCGTTTAAGGGTTCTCGTAGGCAGAAAAAGAATTTTTCTGTAAATATAAACATTTTCTGCAAAAAAAAAAAAAAATGAGTTTAAAAGATACATAGCATGTTTTGAGGTCCTAAGTATGATAATGAAAACAAAATTTAAAGTGCTAAGACAGGTTCTTTCTCCATTCCCACAAAAATAAGAAAGACTTTGCTTTATTCACATACCTGAATTAGTAATTAATAATAGCAATGCAGAAAAATATTGATAACACATATATAAACCTATAACCTAAAGTTTTTGTAAATAATTAAAATTTTAAGCCAATCTATAATTAGTGTTTTGAAATGGAAGCCTGCCTAATATTTAGCCCTTAACTCTAATTTCAGCTCTGACTCTAACTGTAGATAAAACAAGACAAATTAATGGGAAAAAAACAAAAAACCCTGGAAATGTTTC
>NW_007736524.1:35732-37867 GCF_000696425.1 Galeopterus variegatus
AGCAATGCAGAAAAATATTGATAACACATATATAAACCTATAACCTAAAGTTTTTGTAAATGATTAAAATTTTAAGCCAATCTATAATTAGTGTTTTGAAATGGAAGCCTGCCTAATATTTAGCCCTTAACTCTAATTTCAGCTCTGACTGTAACTGTAGATAAAACAAGACAAATTAATGGGAAAAAAACAAAAAACCCTGGAAATGTTTCTGCAAAAGTATTTCTCTTCTGGGAAAGTAAAATTTCTTTCAATTTTGTGGAAATGAGTGCAATAGGATAATAAGTGCCTTCCCTGCACTAAAAAGATTTTATTAAAAATCTTTAGTTTTGATAATATGCAATCAAGAGGGCAATACTTTTTTTAAATACTTGATAAATCTTCAAACATTATGAGAAACAAAGTTAGAAATAAATGAGATGAATGGTTATACATTTTTCTCTGCATTTTTAAACTATATAGAACACTTTCTATAAGTCCATTATTTTGATTTGCCATAGAATCAGGTTAGAACAGAGACTGACTTATAATGAAATCTCTGGATGTGTTCTGTGATGGTCCCTCATTTGTTATAGCATAGTTTATTGATAATTTAGCTTCTCATAATACAACAGAAAATTTAGATTTAGATATACCAGTGGGATCCAATTTGAATAACTTTAATGACTTTGTATGCCAATTTGGCAATAAACATTTTATAGGGAATGAAATTATTATGTACTAGCTAAATTTTACATAGTACTAGTTGTATTGTTATTATAAAGTTAAATTGTTTTTCTCATAAAAATCTCCAAGTATTTTTAAGGTATTATTGCCAACACTTGCATATTTTATGCATATTTTTAAAGAATCTTTTCAGAAGAGTTCCTAAAAATTAGAGAAACTTGAATCTATCTGCATTTTAATGATTATAAAGTTACAGTCATATATTTAAAATCAAAGCTCCTAACCTACTAACAGTTAATATGTTAATCTAAGGGGAACAGGCAAATAAGATTGTTGCACTTTTAGTCGTGCTCAGTGTCTCAAACCATTTGTCGGAAACATTAAAATATAACTTGCTTAGAACACAAGCAAAATAAAGTAGAATATTAAAGTAATTCAGTCTGGAATAACTTAAATGCTTATTTTAAACTTTTTTCACTTGGGAGAGTTTTACTTTTATCCTAAAAGTCCAGTTGAAAATTCTACTTCTCATTGATTTGCTGCATAATTAAGTTCTTTTAAAGTCAATGTTTACTTTCTCATGCTCCCTGGTGAAGTTTGCAGTTATTTTTTACATATAGATTCTTTCCTGAACATATACCACTTGATGTTTAATATCATTTTATTCATGAACATATTGTAACTAGTGAACTCTTTCTATTCTTACAAGGCAAGGCTTTGTGACAAATTCTATCCAATGTCATACAATATCTGTCACTTATGGGTTGAAGAATTAAAGAACTGGTTAGAAAACTCCATGTTACTTCTTTCCTGGGTCTAGGGACCGTGAAAGCCTCACATTGGAATGACTACATCCAAAATGAAGGGATCCTGGATTCCTGAGCCACTGGACATGGGAGAATGCCCCACTGACCCACACTGGATTTGCATGAGTAAGAAATAGCTTCTGATATGTTAAGCTATTGAGATTTCAGTTTTTTCTTTTCATGGCAGCTCATGTATACTTCTACATCCTTAGTTTCTAACTCTTTCTAAATTCCCAGTTTCTTATCTACCACACATAGTAACTGCTTAGAAGATATCAATAATAGGAAATATTTTTTTGAAATTTTTGTTTAAAATCACTATTAGAGTAAAATGTCATTCTTACTCATTTTATTTCATGGACCTGGATACAAAGTTCATTCACACATTAATTTATTCATTCAGCTAATGTTCATTGAGTGTGGACTACATGCCAGGAATTGTCTGTCTTGGAAATACAGCAATGAATAAAGGAGACCACCCCCCAAAATTTGTTTTCATGAATCTTAAATTCTACTGTGAGGGATAGAGAATAAGCAATATAACTATGTGAAATATATATACAAAGGAGAAAAAATAGAACAGACAAAGGTGATGAGACAGGATTGTTGGCTTAATTTTTAGAATGAATGGCCAAAGATTTCACTGGAAAAAAAATGACCTCC
>NW_007736524.1:38189-41918 GCF_000696425.1 Galeopterus variegatus
GAAGACCTGTAGAGTGCTAACTGACTTAATACAGATGGGAGATACTGGTGGCTTGAACAAATCTCCTAATAGTGATGAAGAGGTGAAATGATAAAATTCTGAATATATTTTGAAATTCAAGACCATAGGATTTGTTATCAGATTAGATATGGGATTGAGAGAAATATTTCTCAAGAATGACAATATCATATTTAATTTGAACAACTGGAAAAATGCAGTTGCCATAGACTAAGATGGGGAAGACTATAGGAGGAACAGTTTTAGAAGAATATCATTGATCAGTTTGGGATGGGTCAAGTTTGAGGTACCCATTCAACTACTAAGCAGAGATGTCAAAGCTCCTGAAAATATGAGTCTATATTAATGGGGGAGTTCATGTAGAAGATATAAATTTAGCAGTTGTTCGTGTAAATATATAGTATTTGAAGCCATAAACTGTATGGCACCAACAATAGAATAACTGAATAGAGAATAGGTTCACGGACTGAGCCCAGAAGCATTCTGGAATTTAGAAGTCAGAGATGAAAAGAACCCAAAAGAAGACTTTGAGGAGGAGTGGCCACAAAGTTAAGGGAAAATCCACATGATTGTGATGTTTTGGAAGTTATGTTTAAAAAAAAATGTTTTGAGAAGAGAATGATTAACTGTGTCACATACTGCTGGCTGTATTTATAAAATAGGATAAAGTATGAGGAATGAATATCAGATTTAGTAAAGTGAAAGTCATTGGTAAAGTTGGTGATGACTTCTGTGCAGGGGTAGTGCTGGAACTTAATTTAGTAAATTCAAGAGAGAACAGGAAGAAAGAAATAGAAGATGCTATGCATAGATTCTTTCAAAAAGTTTTGTTATAAATCTGGAGGCAAGAAATGGATGAGCTAGAGGGAGAAGTTGAGTCTAGGCAGTTTTATTTTTTAAAATAATAGCTTTTTTAAAAAAAAGTTAGAACTTGATGCATCCTAATCAGAATAATTCAGTGGAAAGGGAAAAAGTACAAAGGACAGAATAGCTAATTTCTGGAATCAATTATTGGTGTCTAAGTGGTGGTGTTGCCTTACATTTAAGCATTCAGAATTCATCCATAGATGTGCAGGCAGTTTGTGGAGGTTCATTTTTATTGCTTCTATATTCTTACTGATGAAGGAAGCAAAGTCATCAGGTGGGTGTGAAGAAATTGGAAGTTTGGAGGTTGGATGGGAATCTAAGATAGTAATTTAGAATATAGATTGACATAATATTATTCATAGGAAAGCTTAAAGGTCCACTTAAAGTTTGTGATCACTATAAAACCATGAGCATTACTGTGTATGTTCTCCATTCAGGTTCAGCTTCAGGGATACTGGGCCTGAGTCCATGGAAAGTTGGATTTAACCAGGGTTTTTTTTATTGCTCAAGCAAGTGGGAGGAATTGAGAAAAGGGTTTATTACAATTTACCATAGATTTAAGCTGGGTAAATAGTGAAGAAAAAGACATGAGGGGAGTGAGAAGCAGTGGTAAGTTGGTAGGATAAATGGATAAATGGATGTTTCTGATGAAGGTCAAAGATTGTTGCAGATAGCGTCAGAAGGAGTGGGCTGGAAAATAAAATAATGATAGTAGAAAGGGCTGTGTGTTAAATTGAGGTGGAGAGGTTGTTGTTATTGAAAATTCAAAGGTCAAGGGTATGACCTGGTATTGAATAGCTGCCATAGGATAAAGAGCAAGATCATTGGAAGAATGAAGTCAAGAACTTGAAAGATCAGGATATGGGCTTCTATGTGGAAATTGAAATCACCAAAAACTAGGACAGGTGTGGAATTAAACCAAACTTTTCAAGTTTTGAAAGTTATAGTTTCCAAGGGGCTAAATTTTTAAAGACAAAGAAGAGTTCACTGGAAGGTGTTACATAATTACAAAATGGAGGGATAACAGTCTGGAAGCAGCAAAGAGGAGCAAAAATGACACGTACCTCAGTTCTAGGTCTTGAGGTGGAAAGGGTGTGGAAAAACCAACAAACAAAAGCAAATAACAACAACAACAACAACAACAAAATAGTACTACATGAATAGCTCCCCAGGTTGCACTTAGTATAAGAAGGCAATGGGAACTTTCATGAAAGTAGTTGGGTATATAAACTTTAAAAGTTATTTGCAGATTATTGACCTTGACGTCCAGAGAGTTAAATCTTAGGAAATGGGAAGATTTGGGAAACAGGGTCAGAAGAGACAGGTCAGGGCTGAAGAAGGATGAGTCTTGGGCTAACAGGTATAAAGGAGCATGATGCCATTAGGTGTTCAAAAGCAGTGGCAGCGATAGCGTGGCTGTGGCGGCTGAGGGGAGAGAAGAGTGTGCGTGAGAAGCGGAACATCCAGGAGCAGTGAGGGGGAGCAGTGCTGGGGACTCTCCCTTGATTCCTGCTGATAGTAGTTTGAGTCCTGCAGTGGGAAGGCAGGGGCAGTTTCCCACCTCTCACTGCTGGTGATAAGCAGAGGGAATGTATGCCAAGTCCAGTCTCCTTCTTGATTGGATTGCCCTGAGTCCAGGTGCTTTGACAAATTTGGCAGAGCTCATTCATTCAGCAGAGCTGAGGACCAGAATGTGGAAAATGCTATCCCTTTTCCCTAAACTATGTAACCCAACAAATTTGTGAGCTGGCTGCCTGCCTTAGCTTACATTTCTCACCTACGTCTTTCTATATTCAACAGTCCAGATAATCAGAGCAAGACCAATTGAGACCAACCACTCTCTGGAAAATAACTTTGATGAGGTATAGAAGTAGAAAGGCAGAAGTAATTTTCAAACACCAGACACCTGGAGAGGTGCTAGGTGGTATTCTCTTTACTATATGCCTCTCACTTCTAATCTAATGTTACTTCCTTTTTGTTTCTAGTCTGCAGCAATATTATTTTCTTTGCTCTAGTCTAATTTCTAATTGAGTGCTCTGTTAATTTCATTTATTATCCTCTATAATCATTCTGACCTTCTCCTAATTCAAAAGATCTATCTTTATTTAAAATAATTCACAATTATTTTTTAGTTTAGTTTATTTAGTTTGCTTTTATTTTACTTTAGTTTGTTTTTATTTTACATATAGTAAAATTCACTCTTTTTGGTATACAGTTGTATGAGTTTTGGCTATTGCATAGAAACAATCATTACACAGAACAGTTTCATCATTCCTAAAAATTCTTTCGTGCTGCCCTTTGTATTAAACCTCTTCCCCCACCCCTAGCCCCTGGCAACCACTGATACATTCTGTGTCCCTATAGCTTTGACTTTTCCAGAATGGAAATCTAATCAGAATGTCATTGGTCTTTATTCATGACAGAAATTACATTCACTCAATTATTCAAGTCAGACATTTGAGAATCATCCTAAACAATTTCTTCCTCGAACTCCACATCTAATCAATTTTATGTCTTCCTTAATATTTCTGGAATCTTTACCCTTTTCTGTGAGCTAAGAAAAGTGAGAAAAGGAAGTTATAACAATTTCACATTTAATCAGCATGGTTTTGATATTAATAGTAATTATTTTTCAGTTATACTTTTCTTTAGAAGGCATATTTTATTATGTTTATTATTATATTCTAAGGCTTTTCCTTAGAAGCCATATTTTATTGATCTGTTGTAATAGGCTTATATTGGTGTTAAAAGAAAGAGTGAAGATGGTTTAGGACAGGGCCGGCCTGTGGCTCACTCGGGAGAGTGTGGTGCTGATAACACCAAGGCCCCGGGTTCGGATCCCAT
>NW_007736524.1:42918-43566 GCF_000696425.1 Galeopterus variegatus
TTTTAAAAAAAAAAAAAAAAAAGATGGTTTAGGACAGAAAATTTTAAATGTAGGCTGTAGCTTTCATTTGGCAAAGGAGGGTACAAAAAAAATTGGAAAAACTTAAATATTTTCTTGCGGTAAAAAGAGATCTTAATCATACAGAATTGTTGAAATTGGAACTTGAGAGAGATTCTGGTAATCTACTCTACTAGGATTTATAATCAAAAGATGAATTTTTTTCCTTACCATATATTTAATGCTGTCCTATTACTGCAACATTCAACATTTCCTTTTAAAATAAGCTATTTTATATCTTTCTTCTTGGTTTTCCTTCTGAGCATCAAAATCAGGAAAGCTATCTTTAACAATACCTGAAGTATGTATTTTATCTTTAAACTTTATATATGTAAAAATTATATATATATTGGGAGTAATTGAATATTCATTGTGTAATAAGAATTGCTTAGAGTTTGCTACAATATTTATATATGATATATTATACTGGATATATTACTTATTAAACTGATAATAACCCATAACAATGTGGCTGAGCTGTGTGCTTCAGCCCAGACTACTTTATCCCCCCATGTTTTGTGGAATATTATATATTGTGAATTTTACTCTGAATTTTGAAACTTTTTTAAATGTAACGAATGTATGAAGGTC
>NW_007736524.1:43681-44589 GCF_000696425.1 Galeopterus variegatus
TTAAACTGATAATAACCCATAACAATGTGGCTGAGCTGTGTGCTTCAGCCCAGACTACTTTATCCCCCCATGTTTTGTGGAATATTATATATTGTGAATTTTACTCTGAATTTTGAAACTTTTTTAAATGTAACGAATGTATGAAGGTCTCGAACCTCAGGAGAATGGAAATTTCTCAGGAAAAAGGAAAAGAATAGTAAAAAACAAAAACAGGCAAAGATAGAAACAACACACATAAGCACAGAGGAATGTTTTTATATCTAATGACTAAATTCTAATATTTATCATCAAATTTTAGTAAGTATTGGGACTGTGCTGGCAAGTAAATGAATTGCTAAACCTAGGGGATGAAGTCTTTTATCAGATGGAGGATTCAAAGACAATTGGTATAATAGTGACTAATAAGAAAGGCCCCTTTTAAGCATTCAGGTGAAACCACTTAGAGATAAGGACATTTAGGTAGGTCTTGAAGGGGTAAGGCCCTCAGAAAGCCCACAAATCCCATAATATTCAAGAGCCTGTGTATGCTTTGACTCAGAGCTCTATTTTTATTGGTGGGACAATACAGACTGTCTCTTTGCTTTAAGTATTTCTCATTTGAATGCTCCATTCTATTTTAGACTTGACTATAGTGAACTCTGAGCATTAAGCTGGCAGCTTCAACCAGTGCTTATTCCTGACTCTTATCAGACTCTTTATCATTCCCCTGTGTTAATGTTACTTGGGTACCTTTGAAGTTTTGCCTGCTCCTGCCACATTCCTCCACTGAACCACGTACAGGTTCTCATTCTCTAGTATGAAATTAGTTCAATTATTAACTAAGTAAAACATGTTATTGTCTTACACGTCTTTCTTCTCATTCACTATATCTTAATTTCAGAATTGATCAAATTAAGTTTTGGAATGAC
>NW_007736524.1:46259-47692 GCF_000696425.1 Galeopterus variegatus
TGGATCAAATCCTGGTTCTGCCACCAGCTTATTTTTGAAAATGTCACTTATTGGCTTTCTGAGTTCTAATTTTATTCATTTTTAGATGGTAGAGTTAAGTTAGATTGGTTGATGTCAAAATTTAGATAGCAACAGATTACTATCTTCAAATAAAAATGTACATTGAAGTCAAAACCAGATCTTCTCTGATTAAAATATGGGAAACAGGGTGGGAAACTCAAAACCGCTGAAAGGAGCCCCTGGAAAGAGTTCATTGTGCAAACCACTCTTCTGCATGATCTGTAGGTTTACTCGCACTTCTAACTTCCCATGAATCCAAGTGGCATTGAGAGTATGTGAAGATTTAATTCAGATAATGTGTCTTAAAATTGCATGTTACAGGAAAACAGGAATGAAAGGAAAGCAGGATCATTAAAGGAGATTTTATGTTTAGGTTTTTCTTTTATCCCAGTGTTAGATTTTGGTTCACCATTAATTAGGGATGAAAAACAGGCACCTCATTACAGACTTAGCTATTTGAATCTTTGATCCTCTGATTATAACCCTAACCCTAACCCTCAAACAACTGCTTTAACCTTTGAATAGATGGCCTAGGAGAGACAAGAAAATATAATCAGGGAGAAGAGTGAGAGGCTGAATAATCGGAAAGAGTTTGAATACTGGGTGCTCACTGTCATTCAACTCTGGAGTCCTTACCCCAGCTACTGGTGAACAGCAGTTTCTCTTTTAATTTTACTATTTATTTTCCAGTCAAGTACTAAGCCTACTTATTTCGGTTCTGCTCATCAAACACTCATTGAAGGCCTACTCTGTGGCATTCTGCTAGGGAGCAGAGATACAAAGATAATTCCAGATATGCTTAAATCCTTTGAACAGGTGATTTCAAATGCAGTTTAGAGAAATTGCAGTTGATGGAGCAGAGAGGAATTAGAAATTAGTGCATGACTTTTTTTCTTAAAATGTTGGTTCAGGAAAACAAGATGAAGAAACATCTAAGAAAAAGATGATATATAAATATGTTAGTATTCAAGTGGTGCAATTGAATGATACTGTTTTCTAATCTCCGAGACCTTAATTTTTATATTTGTTTTATAGAGTATTGAGTTTCCTTTCTCACATCTATTATATTAGGAAAGAAATGAGAGATGAATGGGCGAGATAGGAAGTAAAGAGAGGATAGCAAGTGTGTATATTAAAGGTTAATGGGAAAGAAGATAGGAGATTAAGTCGAAATTGAGAGAAGTGTTAGTGGAGTACTGAGAAGGAAATTGAATGGGACTAACACATGTTAAGAAAAAAGGAAGAGAAAAGAGACAAAGGGAGCAACCAGAAAAGAAAATAAGTATAAGCGCATATTTAAGGAATTTTTTGAAGGAGACATCCTTAATCAATTTTTGTTTTTAGCTAATTTTAAATGTTACTGAAATTTTAAA
>NW_007736524.1:48843-50549 GCF_000696425.1 Galeopterus variegatus
AAATTTTTAAAAATCAAGCATAAAATAGATCTTCCACACTGGGGAATGTGTACAAGTGGACTGTGTCAATTTTAACCAGCAATTCACATGAAGAAAATGGACCTGACTTAATACTATTACACCTTACAAGGCATGAGGTAATTGTGCTTTTGATGGATAACTACAAAAGATGACTGGCAAGTTGTTCTGTGTCAGAGCATCTCCAGCACATGTCCAGAAACAAGATGCCCTGAGTGCACAGGGCCAGTGTTCCAGTAGCCTTGGCAGTCGTCATTCTGTAGCAGAGTCTATAGCATCCTGCATTGGGCTGCATGATGGGATCCACTCACACACAGTCCACTTGCCTGGGTTTCAAGTTTATTGTACAGAAACCTTGGTTCAAACTTTGAGTCCAGGTCTTAAAAGCTATAACCTTGGATAAGTTACTTGACCTTCCTTTGCCTCAGTGACCATATCTGTAAAATTAGGGTAATAATAATAACTTTATAGAGTTGGTATGAAGATTATGTAAATTAATAAATGTAAAATACTTAGAACAGTGCCTGGCACAAAGTAAGTGCCAAATAAGAGTAAGCTAGAATATAAATTCCATAAAAGTATGCTTTTTCCCCATGTAGTTTACTGCTGTATCTCCTGCACCTACTACCTTATGAGTGCTCAATCATATTTGTTGAATGAATAACAAATTTAATATCTTTTGTAGCCTTTTAGAGGTGTGATCATGAAACACAGAAAATAATATTCTGGCCTACTTAGCACTTATGTACATTATTAGAAATTAATAAAAGAAGATTCTGTTATATGCTTTAGTCTATTACAAAATTAGTTAAATTGCATTAGTAAAGCAGGACCTGATCTTGCCTGGAAAATTGATAAAACACAATTTCTGAACCTGTAAGAATGAGGAGTTGGCTGGATGGGAGCAGTTAGTATAATGACAGCGAACTTGTAACCTCAGATCCACCATTTACCATCTGTGTGATTTCGTTCATTACCTGATCTCTCTTATGTTTTATTATTTATAATATTGGAATAGTAATCATACTTAATATTTTGGAGGGCTCTTTTTGAGAATAAAATGAGAAAATTTATGTAAAATCATTTTCAGAGTGTGTAGTATATAGTAATGCCTAAAACATTTGCTCCCAAATGTAATATTAACTCATTTATTAATGCAAACAGCAAGTTTTATTGAAGTACTTGTCATGTCAGATATACAAAAACAAATAAGATGTGGTTCTTATCTCCCAAAATGTCCACTGTAGTAATGTAGGGAGACATGCAGAAAGGCAATTAGCAAATAGTGGAAGTGCTCTTACAGAGGGATAACAGGAAATTTTAGTAGCACAGAGAAATGAAACTTGAATCAATAGTAAGTGTGGTGGAGAAGATCAAGAAAGGCTTCCTAAAGTAAGACCTGTCCCAGCTGATTTTGAAGCAATTAGATATACATGCAGATTGAGAGAACTAGAACAGTTCAAAGCATGGGGAAGAGAGAAAGCACTCATAGTCCTTCAGCAATTTGTAAAGTACCCAGTATAGCTGGGGGAACAAAAATATGACACTCTGCTGACATTTCCTAAAAAAAAATAATAAGAGCAATAACATATAAACAAAGCTCTTCAGGGGTTATAGGGTATCTGTATATATCTCTTGAATCCTTACCTAAAACTCCAAGAAGACAGAAAAGCAGATATTATTTTTTT
>NW_007736524.1:51319-53474 GCF_000696425.1 Galeopterus variegatus
TGAGTGTGAATGACTTGATTGGCAACATATTTTGAAATTTCAGTATTTTATTCATATTTTGCATTATCATAAGACTAATGATTATTAACTAATAAACTAATTAATTCACTTGGCCAGTAAGTATTAAGCACAGGCCTACTATGTGCAAGGCTTTGGCCTGGTATAGCATGTATCATCTGATCTAATCCTCACAACAACCCCATGAGAATGTTCTATTATTTTCTCCTGTTTTTTAGGTAGGAAAACTCAGAGAAAAATTAAAATTTGTCCAAGGTCACCACACCTAACAAGTAAAAGAACTGGAATGTTACACTGAGATCTGTCTTCATCCAGGGCCCACCTGAAATTTAGTTTTAGTATAACTGTTCGTTAAATTTGCATCTGTCGATTTTGTAGGATTTTGTCCAAGTTATATGCATTTTCCATATGAACTATACTAATTATTTAAACTAGGGTATCCCATTCCCTAGAATATGAGATTAAGAATGAACATTTTTTTTGTTGTTATTTTACTATACTATTTTCACTTTATTGATATTTTATAAATTGTTCATGTGCTTTCTTAGATGTCTGTATAGAACATTCTTCTGTAGTTTCATTCATCAGAATCCCTTTCAAAAACATAAGAAATCAGTTTTTGGTTGCTTGCATTTAATTTCTCAAGCATTTTGTGATAATTTATATCTCTGTAGAGATTAAAATAATGAATAAAGTTTGCTTTTCTTTAATGAAGTCAGATTTTTCCCTATTAAACACAAAGATTTTTATTCCTAATAATGAATTATTCTATGGTTTTTTGCTATTGGGGAGCACCAGTATATTTTTTGCTTTAGTCTGAATGAACAAAAACCAAACAGTATATGACNAATGAAGTCAGATTTTTCCCTATTAAACACAAAGATTTTTATTCCTAATAATGAATTATTCTATGGTTTTTTGCTATTGGGGAGCACCAGTATATTTTTTGCTTTAGTCTGAATGAACAAAAACCAAACAGTATATGACCATTGAGTCTTGGTATCTGAGGGTGGTAATGAAGCCTTGAAATAGGTTGAAAATGTTATCTGTGTTTTTGTTTAGTAGGACTAAGACACAACTTCCTTCAGATCAAGCCTTGGAATAGGGTTAAAACGCAAGCAGTATTTTCTGTTTTATAACATTACCTTACATTTCTGTTCCAATTCTAGAATTTCATTTTATTTAGCGTAGCAAGCAAAAAAAATGGTATCTCTAATGATAACTTCATGTACTCATGAAGTTATAAAAGTTTGCTTTATTTCAGTTTCTTGCCAGAATATGATTTTCAGAGAAATACATGATTGCTTTAGGTAAACCCTCACAGTCACTTAGAAGACTTCTGAGCCTGCTTTCACTCTATATTCATCCCTATTTGTGATTAGAGGATGAGAATAACTCTGAACATCTTCTATCCAGGAAATAGGCTGAACAATTATGAAGCTTTGATTAATATTACTGATGCTTTAATGACCCATTTTATATCCTGAATACCGGAAGAAAATATGTTCCCTTCTGAAAAGACTTGGTTCCTAGGATTCGCTTAGCCAAGACAGCAAAAAAGCATGGAAGATCTCTTGTCTCACAAGAAGAAATGAGTGGCTGTATAATGCCAGTTGCATATATTACTGAACTGTTACAGAGGAGAGGAAATTACCCAGTCAGAATAGATATGTCTCTGTAGCCTTCTAATAGCCACAGAGTTTATCTTAGTCTGAATGGAGCTCTAAGTTATTAATTGTTTTAATGATTTCATTGATTTCTGTTAATCTAGGTAATGTGCCTTACTAAACTCGGTAGTTTATTTTGCTTTTCAATTAACCTTTTACTTTTGTTATATCATTTTTTATTAAAAACATAGGTTTTATCTACATTTTAATGATATGCCTATCTTAGCATATTATGAATTATATTTGGCCATCTGTACAGCAATTTTCTTGAATACTTCAGGGTAATGGCAAACCATAATAGCTCAGTATTTTTATTACAAGTTAACATTGATGTGCAACATTTTTTAAGTCATTTGAATGAATGCTAAAATTTTTCATGTATAACCAAAATTACTTTTTAAAGATTTTGAGGAATACAAACATAGAAGAAATGCATGATTCAACTTATGCTTTAATTTCTCAAGTTTAGG
>NW_007736524.1:55071-56953 GCF_000696425.1 Galeopterus variegatus
CGAGGTTTGCAATCCCGTTGCCGGTCCCCGGTCCGGTACGGGGGCAACACTGAGGGTTGCGATCCGTTGCCGGACACAGAAAAAAAAAAGACAAAAGACAAAAGACAAAAGACAAAAAAAACCCCAAAAACTTCTGCTTATTGCTGCAGGGTATGTTTATTTTATATAATGCAAAATAATTTACTGAAACACCAGGTCATTTTTAAAACAACTTTTTGTTTAAGTAATCTTTTATCTTTGATTTTTGGTGTTAAATTTTCCATCTTCTGCAGGAAGATAACCATAGAAAGTAAGCTACAGAAATGAAGTGCCTGTTCTGAGGAACAACAGAGTGAACTGAACGTATAAAACAAGTTATATGGACAGGCTAGACGTCAGGAACTGTACTATGATATCATTAACTTCCTGAACTACATAAATTAAGCTGATTATGCCTTCACTTAATTAACTGAGAATGACCTATTGATGTGTAGGCCGAGTTAGCTAGAGACCGCTTGCTGCACTGTACTGAATTTATTGGTTTTCAATTAGTTCTTCTCTTGCCTGTGATTGTTGAGGAAAAAATGTCCTTTTTCATCTATGTCTTATAGTGTGTGCTTATGCACAGTGGATTTATATCTAAAACTTTATCCTGAGTGATTTTTGTTATTGTTGTTNAGGAATACAAACATAGAAGAAATGCATGATTCAACTTATGCTTTAATTTCTCAAGTTTAGGAATAGTGCTATTATTTTAACTTAATTACACGTTATTTTAGTTTTGTTCAATTAATAGATGCAAAAATATGTTATAAACACTTTGAAAATTTAAGTCTTTGAAACAGCATACTCCAAAAGAAAAGATGTAGTATGTGTATTCTTACTATATTTGAAAACTATTTCAGTAGCTTATATAGATTATTTAATATTCAATACATTCTGCCTAATTATGGTCCTAATTTACTTTGAATGGTATAGACTTATTTCTGTGTTCATAAAAAACATTAGTGAAATGTTCCCATGTAATACTGAAATAGGTTCTCTACTCTTCATTTTTGGGGCGTCACAGTCACATCCGTATGTAAGTTTTGTACCAATTAAAAACTGTTAATGGCAAACCATTGTAATTGATTAGTCTTTGTATGTTTACAGCTCACTTTAATTGCTGAAAAACGCCATTTGTCAGCTTCATGTTCTATTGACAATGCTATTGATTTATCTGAATTTGGCTTTGTCTTGTCTCTCGTACATAAAACTCACATATGCAGTTCAAATGGGAAATGACTGTATTGATTTCCTTAACTTGAGCCCAAATGCTAAAGATTTTTGGATAAGCTTTCTCATTACTTAAGCCAAAATCAATAAGAAAGAGCATCTTTTAATGAAAGAGCAGTTTGAGCAACGTACTTCAGAAATAGGGTCCTGTTCATTCTTTGCTTTACAAATCGATCTCCTAGGTTCCTTAAGTGAGGTCCAATTGGTTGACATTGTGGTTTGTCTTTGTGTGTAAACTTGCAGCTTCAGAAAAGAAGATGAGCTACAGACAGTGGAAAGAAATTCTCTCCCTGAGAAAGATCATCCACTAGCAGGTATAAAATCTAGTGTTGAGATGCAACACAACTTACAAATACAGCAAATTATTCTTATGTCTTTTAAGTTCATGCTTATATATTTTATGATTGCACAGTTTTTTAAAAATCTTTTTCACTGGCTTTTCTTTTTAATAACTATGCATGCATATTATATGCATTTATAACTATTTTATTTTTATACATTCTTTTGTTTTTAAAAACTTCTGCTTATTGCTTCAGGGTATGTTTATTTTATATAATGCAAAATAATTTACTGAAACACCAGGTCATTTTTAAAACAACTTTTTGTTTAAGTAATCTTTTATCTTTGA
>NW_007736524.1:57673-63331 GCF_000696425.1 Galeopterus variegatus
TTTCAATTAGTTCTTCTCTTGCCTGTGATTGTTGAGGAAAAAATGTCCTTTTTCATCTATGTCTTATAGTGTGTGCTTATGCACAGTGGATTTATATCTAAAACTTTATCCTGAGTGATTTTTGTTATTGTTGTTGTTATTGTTTTTGTTCTTTTTGCCAATAATGCTTAGGTTGATGTGAGTAGTTTTTTTTCATTGTTTCATATAATTTAGTTTTGGGGTGAAATAGATATACAAAGTAATTAGTCTTGTGAGTGTTGTGATACTATTAAATAATATCTATAAATGATCTCATATTCATTTCAAGAAGTGTGTTGCTTTAACCAAATTTTGGAAATTAATTTTTGCCAAAATTATTGTTAGAGTATACTTTTGTGAAGCAATCTCAGTGAAGAAATTTTTTAGGTAAACATTTAGATTTTTGAAATTTTTTTTTAAAAACCTAATTGAGAGGTTTTTTTTTAAAAAAAAGTAAAAAAATTATAGTATGAGTTGCCACTCAATTTCTTGTGGTAAGACTAATGTATATGAGAATACCTTCAGACAAAATTTATCCTGCAAATTTTGACCTTTTATGTACTGATTCCCTGATGGCTGTTATACTTTACCATTTTGCACTCTACTGTGCAGCTTTTGTAATCCACTAATCAAAAGATATTTATTGGATCGTTCTTCCATTCTCAGTATCTTCACATTAGAATACTTCATCAGAGGCTGGTAGTTTGATTTTAGGTATTCTAATTATTTTAAACTATTTACTATTGACAGTTATTGTAATAGGATCAGTCAAAATATACAAGTAAACAAAAATAAAAAAAGTATGGCATCTTGCTTTGGTAAATCTCTTTATCTTTTCAATCTCAGTTTTTTGTCTGAGAATAAAGTTAATAGTAAGACTTGGATTCAGTACTCTATTGAAGTATTTGCCAACTTTCATATATGTGTGGTATAAATATTATTCATTTTGGAAGTTCAGAAGAGATGAATATTACTGTGGATTGGAGTAGTCAGGGATGAATTAAAGATTTAATTGCTCCTGTAAGACATACATGAGTAACATTATAGTTGATAAGCCATGTTAAAATTTTATGCATAATTTAATTAATACTGTAAGAGCTTGTGGGCATATGAGGATTTACCATTCTCCTTTTTTGTGAATAACCTTGAAAGCCCATAAATAGTTGTAGTAACGTGCCCCTCCACAAATTTGAGTCACATACCCTGTGCATGTATCCTAGCACTGGGAGAGTAATTTAGCCAGCCATGTTCAAAAAGACACTGTTTTCCACACATTTTTATATTTGCAATAATTCTCATTGTGAATTTGACTGGCATATTTAAACCTCAGCCATATTCTCATGAATTTTAAGAGAGAAGTTACATGCTATGACAGAATTTGTGAATTAGGGTATACACAAAGGTCCTGGATTGTCTTTTGGAAAAAGACTGACTACTGTGCCTTGAAACACTAATGTAAATTTATGTGGGAAAGTAGTAGAAGATAAAATGTATATGTCGTGGGAAGACTGTACCAAAAGCTCACTTTTAGTTTTATAATGGATGAGTTTACTATTGGACTCCAAAGTAGAGATATTATATATGGGCCTGTGTGTTTGTGTGTATGTGTGCACATGCACCTAGGACTGAAACGCTCAGGGGAAGGTTTTGGACTGGAGATGTGAATTTGGAAATTGTCAGCATATAGACTGTATTAAATGCAAAAGGAGGGATGAGATGACCAAGAAAAGAATGTTGAGAAAAAAGAGAAGAGAATCAAGGAAAATGCCATCTTGGCATCCCAGCATTATGGTCAAGGATAGGAGATTCCTTTCCAGGAAAGGAATTTAACAGTGAGGTCAGAAGAAATCCAGGAGAATTGGGAGAGAGGAGCGATTAATTGTGTTAAATGCTGCTGATAGTAAGATGAAAACTAAAAATTGACCATTAAACTTAGCTGTGTAGAGGACACTGGCAATCTTGACAAAAACAGTTCTAGTGCATTGGTGGGTGTATGTTTATCCTGGTTAATAATCAGCATAGAAGAAAAAATAATATTAGACAAAAAAATTTTGAATTTAAGATCTTTGGCTTTTTAAATATGAACTTGAAAAATATCACAAGAATGGGTGTATGTTTATCCTGGTTAATAATCAGCATAGAAGAAAAAATAATATTAGACAAAAAATTTTTGAATTTAAGATCTTTGGCTTTTTAAATATGAACTTGAAAAATATCACAAGAGTCTTAAATTTGTTTAGAATTGCTTGAGACTATGGGATAGTCTATATAGTCATACGATACTATGGAATGTATGATTTTCTTCGTTTTTCACACTTGCTTACTCTAAAAGTTAACATTTTTATTACTTTCCTGCTTAAAATAATTATTTAGAACTTATGATTAAAATGATATTTTATCAGTTGTTATTCCCCAGTACATACACACATCACATGCCTATAGTAATCTGCAAAACTTCAGCTATAATTTTAAATGTGAGGTAAACTTAGAATTTAAAATCTATCTCATGTATTTTTTCCTAATAAGTCTTCATATTTAATCTAATCAGAAGAAATTTATTACAGCCATTTGTAAAATTTCTGTTTTCTTCATTTTTAAAATGAGTATTTTTCCAGAGACATGTTTTATAGAGTTTTAATATTTTATAGATATTTATAAGATAATTCTTCTATAAGCACAAAAAATTACATTATTATCTATTAAATTTCAAAATTTTTGATAGTTTTACATAATTTAATGATACAATTTTAGGCATTTGGTATTCGATATCTATAGTTCTGTAATGTGGGAAGGCATCTTAAAAGTCATTTAACAATCTTTTCATTTTATATATCAGTAGAATGAGATTAGATGTGAATAAGCTTTCCTGCAGCTACAGGACATCTTTAAATATGTTGATTAATATAACACCACCATATTAAAATGCATGTTGTTGGTGCACATAACTTTTCCAAGAATATTAAATGTATACAGTATAAAAATATAATATATAATTTTAAAGTTCACAGGCTTTTCGAAAAACGCTGAGTAATGCATACATGAGCAAATATTTTGGTACAATCATTGATATTTGGACAAACTTGTACCTTCATACCTTTTAGTCTTATAAAATTCATTCTAATGTTCTCAAATATATTTTTTTTCTGAGTTTTAGGCCCAACAAGCTTTAGCGTGACATTCTTACTGCTTGCAACCAGGTGCAATAGTTCATCCTATTCCACATGACAGAACCTATAACATTGTTATTTACCCATTTACTAAAGCAGCTGAGCATTTATACTTTCTGTTTCATCTAATATTACTTGAGTGGATACATTTTTGGAAGGTTCTAAGGTTCTTGATATTTTTTCCTCCATTAAAGCTTTCATTAGATGTATCTCTTTGGGTGACCATTCCTTTGCATTACGGGCATCCTCCCACAGGAGCAACAACCAGCTTAGCAAACAGAATAATTGGTACTATTCTTTTCACACACAAAAAAGTAAGTTAAAACAGGATGGAGCTTTTATCATCAATTGATTCTTAGAAGTCCTTTCTTGATATTTCAGCCCCAAGGCTTATATCAAAGTTGTTTTCTTCAATGTGGAAACTTCAAGCTTCCAATTCACCAGTCTGCAAACTCTGAGCATCAAAGCAGACCTGCTCTGTGATCCACAGCTAAGCACTTACTTTCTTGAAGTGATGCTTAGTGCTGTGATTCAGCATCGAGATCTAAGGGTGCCGTTATGAGAAGATAAATTAGGGAACCAGACGATTACACCCTTTGGCCTCCACTGAGATCTTCCTGAGCAGAAACACTTGTCTTCAATTCCTCTTTGACCCTTCTTTGTTTCCATATGGCAGCCACTGCTCAGGATTTTCAGTTGACTAACACATCATTCCTGAGAGAACAATGTGTGTAGAGCATGATTGCTTGAAAGGGTAGCTGTTGAGAGTATGTGTAAATCTAAGGGTCTATGCAAATGCACATTACCTTCGCTTTAGTTACCATTTATTTAATGCTAGAAACCCTGTTTTTGTCTATGATACTGACCATTAAAACCTTAATTTCCTTATTTGTAAAAATTCTATGATAGTTTCTCATTTCAATCTATCAGACTTATAGTTTTGTAGTTTCTTCTCTTTACTGAGAGAAGTCATGATTTTAAAATAATCCTCCTCCTCATCATAATTCTTATTCTTATCTAATTGAGATTTAAACAAGAAGAAAACTAAATGATATATAATTTAGTGATACTGTATGCTTATCAAGTTTTCATCACTTTATCTAACTTTCCTCATCTGTCATTTGTTATGTTTTGCACACATGGGGTTCAGGACACACTACCCCAAAATATGGCATCCGGGCATTTGAGAAAACAGTGGAAGCAAGAAGGCCACTGTCACCTTCTCCTCACCTTTCTCCCCTGAAGCAGGTCATTGGACACTCTTTGGATAGGTGCCCTCCTATACCTGGAAGAAATAAATACTCTTATTTCTGCAGACACAGGGACTCAGAGAAGAATCTGAACAAGCAGGTCTTGTTAAGACACCCCGTCCCCACTTATTACCATTAGATCACACCCTATTTGTCCAATTATACTTCATGACTATCTACTTCTTCATAAACCTAGCATGAAAATACACAGGTTTACCTGTTTTTTGTGTGTTTTCATTTCGTTATGAAGGCTTCTGTGTCACATAAAACTTATATTAAATAAATTTGTATGTTTTCTCTTTTTAATCTGTCTTTTTATACAGGCCTCAGCCATGAATCTTGCAGTGGTTGAGGGAAAGAAATCGTTTCCTCCCCTACAGTGCTCATCTATTACTATGTGATTACATAGTAGATACTCAGTAACTAGTCACTTCATTGTTCTTCCTGATAGATTACTTAAAATAGACACATGATAAAGCAAGATCTTTCTTGTTTTAAAGGTATTAATTAATACCAAGGGGGCTACCATTCCTCAGCCACTTTTCCAGTTGATCTAGTCATGTCAGGTACTCTGCTAATTGTCTTAATTCCATTTTTCCTTTTACTCCCACCACTTAGTTCAGGTCTTCAGCATGTCTTGAGCTCCGGCACTCTCTCTGCCCATTGGTATAATCTTAATCCTCCTGCTGCTAGACTGGGCTGAAAACATGCATACATATGCCCATATAGAAATTTGATTGTTACTCTTCCACTTAAAATCCTTTTATATTTCCAGGTAACAATTTAATTTCTTTCAAATTGGGACCACCAGGAGGAGGTAAAAGAGAAACTAACTCAAGAGGTGCTTTGAGTCGCTCATTCTCAATCAATGTTAACAATTCTGCTCTGTGTATTTTATATATTAGGCCCAGTTCTATGGTCTGAATGTTCATCTCCTTCAAAGTTCATGTGGAAGCTTGATCCCCAATGTGGCAGTGTTGAGAAATGGGGCCTTTGGGAAGTGATTGGAACAAGAGGGCTATGCCATCGTAAATGGATTAATCCATTCATAGATCAAGGAAGCTTGATCCCCAATGTGGCAGTGTTGAGAAATGGGGCCTTTGGGAAGTGATTGGAACATGAGGGCTATGCCATCGTAAATGGATTAATCCATTCATAGATCAATATTTTTTTTTCCATTAAATTTTTATTTTGTCAATATACACTGTATATGATTATTATGG
>NW_007736525.1:0-14095 GCF_000696425.1 Galeopterus variegatus
TCTGCCAGTTCCATGCTCTTAATAGTGAATCATAACAATTCATGTCAGGAAAGGCAAATACGTTTGCATCTCTGTTGAAACTCTCTGGAACTTTCTGTAAGGTTGTTTTCTGAGACCACATCTAGGTTTGGCAGGAATTTTTGCCTTGGATATAGCACAGGAGAGTACTGTTATTCATGTCATATATTTGATATGCCTGTTCTGAATGGTTTAGAGAAAAAACTAAACTTTAGTGCTCTTGGAGGATAGGAAATTTTCGTTGATAGTATTTGCTGATTGCCACTTCGTTAACCAGAAAAAAAAATTCTTTCAAAATATAGACCTAAAAATACTTCCAATAGTTTTAAAATCATATTCCTGCCTTGGTAACTACTGAGTGTAAGAATTTTATTTGATAACTCACGATTCTGTAATACATCAGAATCATCATTGTTAGTATCAGCATTCTCAGAAATGAGACTCTTAATCTGAATGAACCCTAGGACATCCACTGGAAATGCTCTTTTTGCCATTTGTTGTATTGCTTATAGGATTCCTGATACTCTATTTAAAGTTTCTTTTAAGAAGTTGCTATGGGTTGAATGTATCCCCCAAAAGTTTATGTGCTAGAAACCTTATTCCCATTGAAACAGTGTTAAGATGATGGTAAATCTAATGATGGTATTTGAAAGGTGGGGCCTTTAAGAGATGATTGGATCATGAGGACTATGACTTCATGTATGGATTAATACATTCCTGGAGTAATAAGCCAATGATTTAATGGATTATTATGGGTGCAGACTGGTGTCTTTATAAGCTGAGCACATGGAAGTGCTTTTGCAATTCTTGCCGGGTGATATCCTGAACTGCCACAGGACTCTGTACAGAGCTCTCACTCATCAGATGAACTCCCCGGACCTTGGATTTCCTAACTTCCAAAACTGTGGGAAATAAATTTCTTTTTCTTTTATATTACTCAGTTTCAGGCATTCTGTTATAAGCAACAGAAAACAAACTAGTACAGAAGTAAAGAAGAAAAATAAATACTATTACATAATTACCTCAGATAATCAGTTTTAGTATAGAAACACCAATATCTATGGGAGCAGAAGATGTTTACTGTCATGATTCTTGTGTTTGTAGGGACATTCTCCACAACGAATTTAATAATTTCAGGGGAAAAAAACCACTTGGTGGTAATGAAACATTTTTGGGAAAACTAAAATATATAAAAACATTTATACAAACAGTGGACAGCCTTAATCTTAAACACTGATCTGGTGATACTAGAATCAATTTTAAACCAAGAGAGTTAAATCAAATTCTGGCTTAAAATGATTAAAGTGTGACCACTATAGAATCCAGTGCAGAGTTCTCAATTACATAGGCATCAAAGATTCCAGGATTTTTGTCAGGCTGACCTAAATTTGAAGCTTTGGGAAAATTACTTAGTTTTATTAATGCTTCACTTTCTTGACTAACTTGAGGCCAGAATTAACTCCTGTGTGAGGGAACCTTTGGAAAATCCAATACTGTAGGCTGGTGGTGGTGGTGGTAGTTGTGGTGTGTGTGTTGGGGGTGACATCACCATTTCTCATATAGCAAGTTTTTCTTCATCTCAAGGAAGATGTACTTCATAAAGTGTCTTGGAATATGATACTTAAAGGCAGTAAGAAAAGAAAGAGATTTATAAAGTATTCTGCAAAATTTCTTGTGGTGTGTGTGTTGGGGGTGACATCACCATTTCTCATATAGCAAGTTTTTCTTCATCTCGAGGAAGATGTACTTCATAAAGTGTCTTGGAATATGATACTTAAAGGCAGTAAGAAAAGAAAGAGATTTATATTTTATATTTAATATATATATTTATATTTTATATTCTGCAAAATTTTTTATACCGCCTCTTCTCCATCTTGGGAGATAAGACATACTAGCAACGTTGTCATACTTCTATTAGAGAATAGATGAGATCCTGTCAATCATTGAGGTTAAGAAATAGGAGGTCAGTGGGGAGTTGGGACCAGTTCAGACTAGCATGTGAGAGCCCAGCACACATCTTTTCCCAACTCTGGGTTCAGTGATGTAGTGTTGGTAGCTTGAAATTGCCTATGGTGGGCACAGAAATAGGTGAATTTACACCACAGAAATAGGTGAATGCTACAAAGCATCTCCTTCTCTGTCTTCCCTCACCACTGGAGATTAGGTTGGTAAACATTTAACAGCACTTCACACCAGTAAATGTATTCTAGGGTTTTCCAGTTAGGAGGTCCTTTGGATTGCCCAATTCACCATAAACATTAGAGGGAAATATATTACATTTACATATACTCCAAACAGAGGCTTAATTAACCAATTCTTAGAATTCCTTAGAAGTCAAAAGCAAGCCTTAACTTTAATCAAGAAATTTTATGGCAGTAATCAGGGTAAATGAAATCACTAAACCTAATTTACAGAAGCTCTGATGTAAAGGTATGTACATTTCAGATACTAAATACCTGGAAGAGTAGTATTTGTATGTACTATGTATTAACTAACTATATTTTGGTATGTACTCATGTTCATCATTGCTGTGTTTAATCTTCATGCAGTTCATCCTCTGACAAAACAGGCAAATATTTAAAAAATGCCTACAAACATTGTATTATAGTGGGTTCAGACAGTCTCTCATCCAGTGATTAGATTTATGCTATCATTGTGAGATTCTTTTCTTTCTTCTAACAGTACAAGCATTTGTACCTACAATACAAGGCTTGAAAATGAAGGAACACACTTTATGTCTCCTTGGTAATGTGTGTTGACAGTTCCACTGCATTACCTCTGTGCCTAGGTACTAAAATATGGTGGGTCACTGACCTCTTCCACTCTCTCCCAGCTAAAAAGCACAGTGTACGTGGACATCCCCTTTCCTACAGAAAAATAATCTTTTTTGCTAGGAGCACTTTACAATTCAGTGTAAATTGGTTTAAGCACCATTATGTCTAGGAAAAATAACACATATTCATAGGATCTCTTAGTTTTCAGGCCAGTGCTTCATCTACAGTTTACAAGGTGACCGTATGACCCACAAAGAAAGTGTTTGCTTTAGTCATAATAAATAGCAAACTGTGATTTTAAAATTTTTTAATATTTTCCTTTTTTAAGTTATAGTGTTAATGAATTACAGATAAGGTTTTGTAATATCATTTGAATTTACTTTTACATGACTTGGGTATATCCATCTAGTCTAATGAGAGATTTATGTTCTCTATAAACTCAAGCCAAATGGAAGGACCTATTTTGATAAATTATTGCTCTGTTCAATTCTATTCTACCCTTATCACAATACATGACTAGAAAGGTGTATAATTCTTTGCCAATAATATTTTATTGGCCTATTAGTTTTTCTGATAACAAAGGTCTCTGTACATGTTTAGTTGAGAGAATAATTACAAATCAAGAGAGTTTTGGGGAGAAAATTAAAGCTGAGAATAACAGCTGTAGAAATACTGAGGGTAAAAGTGAAATTATTTTGCCTGAATTATCCATTTTGACTGCCTATATAATTCTAATTCACAGACAACAAATAGCTCAAATTTCTAACTCTTGTTTTAACTTGCTTAGTTCAATATTGAGTTATAAAATAGATGAGAAGTGACTTTGACTAAACCAATTTTTACTTGATTAATGAGGTGAAAATGTCTTTATTATCATTTCTCAAATGGAACTACCCATTGGTAGTCACTGCCAAAGTCACAAATTATTAAAATCATGTCTATCCGGATGTTTGTACTGAATATAACACTTTTACATAAGTTTTCATAAGTATACAGCTGTAATATTTTTTGTTTACTTCAAGAGTTTTGTCTATCCGGATGTTTGTACTGAATATAACACTTTTACATAAGTTTTCATAAGTATACAGCTGTAATGTTTTTTGTTTGCTTCAAGAGTTTTTTTTTTTTTAAAGGAAATTAGATGCATTACACCCAATGTTCCAGATGTTCATAATGGTCAACAAGGAGAAGTATTTATCTGGAAACCTAATGAGAAATGTATAAACCAGCAGAGAACTCATGAAGTTTTTCAAAAGAGTAGAAAAATTCTATTGCTACAAAATTAATCCTGAGTTATTATGTCTACATCTCCATAGTCAGATGAATCAGTAAAGAGCACACAGCTAATGTCTGTTAAGATTTGTGGCACAGTCAGCACAAAGAGAAGGATTTTCTATTCCACAGCCTTTGAAAATGTGACCATTCCTCAAGCATTGATTATAAGCAATGGCAATAAAAAGGGCAATGAATTAATTTTTAATAATACAAAATCCTTGCTGATATGGAACAACAATCTCTGGAACACAATTTCTTTCACTAGCTCTACTAACATGATATTCAATTACAAAAGTTATTGATGATATTTTTGGAGGATGATCAACTGATGGAAAAGCACTTTAGTGTGTAGTATAACTCAGACCATCAACAAAGATTGTAAAAGATATGTAGGGTTCATATGGAAGAGTCAATCTCCTTGATGCAAATCTGAAAAGTCACAGATGTATATATTTAATTGGAAGCAGCTTTCAGCAGCAGGATTTGATGGGTCAATACATGGATTAATTGAGATGAAAGACTACTTTTTAAACCTGTTAAATTGCTTCATTTTACTCCTCACATCTCTTCTACTTATTTAAAATACACTTAGATTCAATATTTTGGCTGATTTGTCTATGTGGGCTGTGATTTCCCAACAGGAAGTTGTTCTGTTTTCCATTGTTGGAGCTGCAGTCTCTTTGAAAGGTGAAACATTTGCCTTGGGGAGCAGGAGCAGTAGAGTATTCTCACCGTACAGTTTCCCAACAGGAAGTTGTTCTGTTTTCCATTGTTGGAGCTGCAGTCTCTTTGAAAGGTGAAATATTTGCCTTGGGGAGCAGGAGCAGTAGAGTATTCTCACCGTACAGTAATGTCTTTGGAATGTATATCTAATTCAAATATCTATCATACTATAAATGTTCACTGAAGTAGTAATAATAATGCTAGCTTACACTTATTAAGCACTTACACTGGTGTTCCAGACAATGCACTTTACAGCTTTCCTAAGTAGGGCAAGTTATTGTCATTCATTTTACATATGAGTGTGCTGAAACAAAGAGAGTTTACGTAATTTTCCCATGGTGACACAGCTACTAAATGGCAGGAAAAAGATTAAAATTGGGTTACTCTATCTGTAGTCTCTATACTTTAACCTCTTGAAGGACCACATAATAATATACAGATAGGGAGGAAATTCTCAAACAGGTAATGTTTAAATTCTCTTTAACCTTCAAAATTGTGGGACTTTCTATTTTTGTTAATGATACCATGATTCTGCTGATCACTCAAGTTCAAAACCATGACCTCGTGTTCTATTCTTTGTCATTCATGCCTATGTCTAATTAGTGCCCAATTTCTGTAGTTCTTTTTCAGCAATGTCTCTTAATCTGGCTCCAGCCTTTCATTCCCATTGCTATATTCTTCTGCAGAAACTTAATATCCTCAAAAATCTGGATTATGAATAAACAATTCCGTTCTCTTTTCACATTAATCCATTTTTCATAATATGGTTGTACTGAATTTAGCTCTAATCTACTACAGCTAGATATGCCTGCTGACCATTCCCCACATACACCTTGCATGTTCCTGTCAGTGTATTTTTCCTGTTCTTTACCTGTCAACCTCTTACACACTCTAAAAGGCAAATCTCATATAATCACTTCATTCATAAAATTTTTCTACACATCTAACAAGATGTGGGAAGGATGATCATTGTAGACAGTCATATCTAATATGATTTTCCCTCCTTTGATTACAGGTGTGCATGTAGGTTGGGAGGCATTTTTGCAGTGTCATTGAAAAATACAATCTGTCCCAAGGCTTTATTGTTTTATCTTTCACATTTAAATTACAATCCACATGAAATTAATTATTGTGAATTGTGTGATGTTGGAAAAAGATATATATTTAACAGGTTGATGTCCCTTTGATCCAGCATCTTTTTATTCAAAGGACTTTTCACTCCTCACTGTTCTGTAGTGACAATTTTATTTTCATAAATTAAGTTTTCATATGTGTGTGGATCTGTTTCTGGACATGTTATTCTATTTCACCATCCTATTTTTTCCATTTCTTCTCCAGCTACATCCTGTCTTAATTGTTCTTTTATAATAAATCTTGCTTTCAGGTAATGTAAGTTTTTCCTTTTTGACATTGTTTTGATTGTTCTTGGTCTCTTGTATGTCCATGTACACTATAGCATCAGTTTGTTAATTTCCAAGAAAGGAAACTCTATTGGACTTTAATCGAGGCTACACTAAATTTATAGATCAATTAGAAAAGAATTTACACAATTATAAAATTTTATTGAAATATTGATTCTATGATGTATAAAGGATGCAAAGGACTGAGAATAATCAAGACGATGTTGACAATGAAGAACTTAAACTACAAGATAGTAGTTTACTAAGATCTAATTTTATTTCTGTTTAGAAATCAGCTATATTAGCATGCTTGTTGCTTGTAACAGAATACCTGAAACTGGGTGATTTATAAAGAAAATAAATCAGTATTGGAGTCTGGCAAGTCCATGGTCCAGGAAACAGAACTGGTGAGGACCTTCTGGATTTGAACTGTCTGCAGCAGCCCAGTGCACCACATGGAAAGAATGGGTTGAGCAAGAGACAGCTAACGTCCTCATTTGCTCTCCTTTCAAGTCATCAGAACCATGCCCTTTACTCCACGAACAGATCAATCCAATCTATTTACAAGGGCACAGTCCTCCCAATTTAATCACACCTTAACAGCCCACCTTTCAAATACTGTAATTGGATTTCCCATCCTCTTAATGCTGTTACAAGGGAGATCAAATTTCCAATGCATGAACTTTTGGAGGACACGTTTAGCCCGTAGCATCAGCTATCATCTTATTTTTGCTTCTTTAATGGCAGTTGGTATTATTTTTATTCTTTGGTACCGTTTAAGAGTTTCTTTTTGTCTTTGGTTTTTAACAGTTGTAATAGTGTGTGACTAAGCATGTAAATATTTTTATGTATAATATTTGAGTTTCTCAAATCTTTCTGAGTCTCATATACTCATATGTCCCTTATCATATCTTCTATACTTTATTCTTTTGGAGAAGAGGGTGATATTTATTCTGGATAATTTTTTTCTGATACATCTTCCATTTCTCTAGCTCTCTCTTTCACTGTTAAACCCATCATTGAAATCTTAAAATAGATTGTTAATTTTTTTCAGTTCTGGGGAACCTGGACATAAATAAAAAATTTTGTTAGAAGTTTCAATTAAACATTTTGTTTGAAAAGTAGTTAAAGTATTTAAGTAAAAAAATATGAGACTATCTTTATGAAAAACATAAGCCCATGGGAAAAGAGTTGTTTTACTCCCAGAGTCACTGAAAATTTGGTTTTCATAAAA
Organism: Galeopterus variegatus; assembly: GCF_000696425.1. Taxonomy (NCBI): domain Eukaryota; kingdom Metazoa; phylum Chordata; class Mammalia; order Dermoptera; family Cynocephalidae; genus Galeopterus; species Galeopterus variegatus. The sequence continues at coordinate 7,425 of NW_007736525.1, forward strand.
CTTTTTTTATCTTAAGGTTCTTATTATGTTAGTATATTATATAACCTATATTACAGAAAAAATGAGTATTATCATTATTTGATACTTTAAATTTAGTTGAATTCATGGATTATAAAGTTGTCAGAACTGTTATTATAAATGTTTTATGAGCACTTAAAATTGGAACACTATACTAAGAGCATAAAATTTTTGTCTTATAAAATATCTTTTTACTGTATCTTTTCAATACATTTTTATAATGTGGTTTTGTTTTATAATATGAGAAGGCTATTTTTAATTCAGTATAAAATTAAAATACTCTTCAATCATAACAAACTAAATTTATATACTATTTAAAATAAGAATAAACAAGGCTATAAGAAAAGATGCTTTTAATTAAAGCACAAGTTCTTTCTGAGGTACTATATCTTCAAAGCAACTTCTTTGAACTCCCAAAATATAATATACAAAGAGGGAGGGGGAAGGCAGTTGGGGATAATTGGGTGGGGGACATGGGGTAAAATTGCCATTTGTGGTAATGGGTATGCTGCCAGTATGGATCTGGCCTTCACATTTTGGGCACAAGGGGTGACAATCAGCTTTGTATCTCATGAATATTCATAACCATAAAATACAAAGAAAAATTTGCCTTGCTATTAGAGGTTTTAGAAGAATCCTTCTCTTTGATGAGTCTAGGAAAGGTAATGTGAACTCTGACGTTAAAGAAATACAAACTAATTTTAAATGGTTAGACTGAATTAGAGGCAAATAACTTGAGCCATATTATATCATCAAAAGAAAACATTTAATAGAAACATTAAAAATTTGAATTTTAAATAAAAAGGCCTAAAAGATAAACTATAAGATTTGTTGAAAGATAATCTACTTTGAACACTTATATGGAAGTAGATGTTGGTGATGTATTTTTGTGCATCATCATGCATCAATATCGTCATATCAAAATGATACAAATATGCTGCCATTTTAAAGTAGTCAAGTTAATTCTAGATTAACATGAGTCTTACTCGCAGAATAGGCAGCCACTCTATGGTTTTACTGAACACATGTCCTTCAACAAGCTGGCTTATTGACAAATATCTCCTCTTATATTCTAGGATTCTGAATATTGGACAACTTTGATCTAAGTCAAAAATATCAAATTAACAATTTTTAATAGAGCATTATCTGCAATTGCAATAGTAAGAGCTGCTATTTTGTGTACCTCTTATGTGGGAGGCTCTTTACAGCCATTAACTCATTTGATCATCTTTGTTATTATCTTGCTGGATAAGGATGGATATACTCATGTTATAGGTAATAAAATACTCAGATTGCTTAACTAACTGGTCCAAAATCAAACAGGAAGCAGAAAGTTAGAATTCAAACTAATGTTCTTCCACTACACTAAACACCAAATATAGTGAATAGAAGCAGAATGCAAAAACTAAGAGTTCTTATATTCAGTAAACTGTATCAAGAGAAACAGGACACAGGTAAGTGAACTGTGAGGTAACAAGATTAGGTAATCACTTAAAGACTAAATGCATATTTGAAAAATTCAGAAAGCAGTCCAAACATTAAGTAGGAACTTTAGGGAAAAGTGGTTAGGAAAAGCTTCATGATAACAGGATTAAAAATAGGTACTGAAGGACAGAGAGAACTTTGGCAGGGGAAGACAGGATGCATGGCAGCAAGAAAGAGTGAAGACTCAGGCAATTAGCAAGGAAAGAGAGAGATGTTAGGGTTGCAGTTAGGAAGCTAGTTAAGAGTGGCATTGTACCTTAGGAAGAATTTTGAGCATTTACATTTACAAGTGTCACATATGTTAAATTACATCACCTTTAAATATTTTTTTTTGGTGTGTTTGACAAAATGTGACAGAATGAGAAGATGCTGGGAAAAATATAAAGGTTATTCTTCTGGGCTTAAAAAACAAGGTAAATGTGAATGGTGGATATAATATTGTGCTTAAATAGATAAGAGACAGTAGACATTTTGTGAGAACAATACAAAAAAATAGAAATAAAACAAAAAATGCTGGGCTGCTAAAAATAAATTTTAACTTATTTACATTTTTTTCTGTTTTGATTGTCCATAGAATTACTCAAAAATATATAATATGCCATGCAAAAAATAAGAAAATAAAAGTGTCAAAGAAAAATTTTAAGCTAACATAGTGACTATGTGCCAAGCAATGCGCCAAATATTTTATATTATTTTATTTAAATTCCTCAACATGTCTTTGACTTAGAACTTTTATTATTATTATTAAAAAATAAAGAATCTGTGGTTAAAAGAGATAAAGTAAACTTCCAAGATCTCAGAGCCAATTAGTGGTAAATCTTGGGCTTCAACTCTGAAGCTTGGGATTGTCATCAATACTACTGCAGATAAAAAAATATTTTTATTTTTGATAGTGCACTTTTCAGATAGCTGTCTCAAGCTGAGATGAGAGAGAATTTTAGGCTTTGAAAGTTAGAGCACTCTAAAGGTGTATTATTTATCTATCCATTATTAGGTTGTAGTACAAAGTTCTAGTGTCATTCTAAATTAATTTTTAAAAACTCATTGTACCTTATGTCATGACTGGGTTCTCCAGTATTTTATCTATAAGGCCACTTGTATAAATTAAGTTTAAATTTCATAATAAAGTCCTTCTATCATCACCACTTGTATGAATTAAGTTTAAATTTCATAATAAAGTCCTTTTGTTTTTCTGATTTAAATTTATTATCACTATCCATATGCTTAATGGCTGGAATCAGCCTGGCCTCACCAAAAATCGAATGGCAGAACAACAAACAGATCAGAACCCCCAAAACAAAACATATCTGCTGAAGGAACAGATAAAAATATATAAATATAAAATATATAAGTGTAGGTATAATATATATTATAAATGTAATTATATATAAATATATAAACTAATAAAGTAGTTTTTTCCTAAAACTTGAAAAACTACCAAAAATCTGTAATTACGAGGTCCTTAAAATATGTTGTAAAATATCTTCTAAAATTGTCTGCTTAGAAGATCTCTGGAAAACCAATATCTAAGTGCTATAAGTCACAATACTGTTTAGCCCAGTAGCTTTTACTCTGAGCAAAAAATTGCAGTTTGGCAATAGAAATGTATAAAACCACAAAATAAGTACCCAGGTTTATTATCAAAGACTTTTTCTAAAATATTCAATTGCTTAAATTTTATCTTAATAATTCTTTAGTAAACTAAATGACAATATGAAAACTCTGGGATATCATAAATGCATAGATTTCATTTCTTCTTAAGGATTAAAATCCTTATTTGAAACACAAAAATGATAGTGTGCTTGCAGATGTCTTTCTAAAACAAAATCTACAGATTTGGGCTATTATTTCATTTTGTATTATAGTATTTAGCATATCAGATTATAAGAAATTCACATACATTTTAAAATCCCATGGTTTTTCTTCACCAAGTATTAAGCAAATATATTATGTAGTCAAACTATCTCTGCACATACCAGGATCAATGGTAAGTCTTAACCTTCAATGAATGTAAGAATAGGCCAGGAAGTTATTTGGAAATTCTTCATTTCCTCCCCAAATTTCTGGAATGGAGTGCAGAAGCTATATGTTTAATAAATAGTTCAGTATGCATCATGCAGGTACTCTGCAGTTCATACTTGACAATATAATTATCAAAAGATTTTTGACAGAGTGCTTTACCTAATGGAAAAGATTAGTTAGTAAATTTGTTATTTAATTTATAGATTTACATATAGTATTGTAATCTGTTTTTATGTTAAAATTCTACTTCTGATTTCTGACCCTAGTAATTATGAACTGGCTTGAGAACCACTAAAAACCTGGAAAAAACAGAAAACATCAGTATAAATATTGCTATGGTTTTAATGTTTGCCTCTCCAAAACTCATGTTGAAACTTAATCCCCATTGTAACAGTACTTAGAGGGTGGGAAATCCACCTATGATATTTCAGAGGTGTGATCTTTGAGAAGCAAGTAAGATTAGGTGAGGTCATGAAAGTAAGGCATAGTGGCCTTATAAGAGGAGAAATATGATATCCTGCACTGCTTCAAACTCTGTAGAGTACCCACCAGCAAGAAGGTTCTCACTGGAAGTACCCCCTTGACTTTGTACTTCACAGCTTTCAAAACTGTAAGAAGTAAATCACTTGAGAAGGCAGTAGTGCTCCCAAGAACCTCAAAGGAGCTGCAGACAGCCCCCTCCCAACAGAAAGCAGGAGAACACCTGGGGATCACATCCCCAGCCACTGCTTTGAATACTGCTTCTGTGAGAGTGGCCAGCCACCACCACTGCCACTGCAAGGGTGGCTCAACAAAATAGTAGTAGCCACAACCACCAGGCAGGTGGCTCACCAAACAATCAACTACACTGACACAAGTAGAGTCACGAATACTGCTTCTGTGAGAGTGGCCAGCCACCACCACTGCCACTGCAAGGGTGGCTCAACAAAGTAGTTGTAGCCACAACCACCAGGCAGGTGGCTCACCAAACAATCAACTACACTGACACAAGTAGAGTCACCAGCAGAGTCTGGAAAAAGAGTCTCAAACCCTGCTCCAGAGTAATAGAAGAAGCACTGCTCTACCAGATGACCAGAAATCAATGTAGAGATACGACTAATATAAAAAAATAAGAAAATATGATACCACCAAAGGATTACAGTAATTATCAGGTACCAGATCTCATAGAGCAAGAAATCCTTGAAATGAGTGAAAAGGAATTCTGTCCAACAATCTTAAGGAAACTCAGTGATATACAAGATGACTCACTTAGATAACACAATAAAATGAAAAAGTATCCAGGATATGAAAGAGGAAATTTACAGAGATTAATAACTTAAAAAAGAATGTAGCAGAACTCATGGAACTGAAGGATTCATTCAATGAAATAAAAAAACACAATCAAGAACTTACGTAGCAGGTTAGAGCAAGCAGAAGAAAGAATTTCTGATCTTGAAGATAGGCTTTTTGAAAAAACCCAGGTGGACAGAAAAAAAAAAAAGAAAGAAAGAAAAATGCACTAAATGAAATGAAGAAAATAAAAGAAACTAGCAAACAACCTTAAGCACAGAAACATTCAAATCATGGATGTTCAAAAGAGGATGAAAAAGAAAAAGGCATTGAGAAACTATTCAATGAAATAATAGCTGAACATTTTCCAGGTACAGTGAGAGAACCAGACCTTCAGATCCATTAGGCTCAAAGATCCACAAACAGATTCAATCCAAAAAGATCCTCTCTAAGACATCTTATAGTCAAACTGGCAAAACACAAAAAGAAAAAGAAAATACTAAAAACAGCAAGAGAAAATCATCAAGTCACCTACAATGGAGTCCCCATCAGACTAATAGCAGACTTCTCAACAGAAACTCTACAGTCGAGAAGAAAATGGGATGATGCATTCAAAGTACTAAAGGAAAAAATACTGCTAGCCAACAATACTATACCCAGCAAGGATATACTTCAGAAGTTTGGGAGAAATAGTGTATTTCCCAGACAAAAATGGTGGGCATTCACCATCCACAACTAGCCCTACAAGAAATCCTCAAGGGAGTCCTACATCTGAAATCTGAAAAATGGTAATCACTACTACAAATACACAGAAAAGAACAAAACCCACTGGTAGAACAAAAATACAAATGAGAAAGAGAAATAAACTGTATCCTACTACCTCAAAAACCAACAGACATTGAAGACAAACAGTAAAAGGGGAAGAAAAGAGCAAATGATATTTCAAACATCAAAAAAAACCCAAACAAATGCCAGGAATAAGACAATACCTGTCAATAACAACCATAAATGTAAATGGATTAAACTCTCCCCACTCAAAGGACACAGACTGACTGACTGGATTTAAAAGCTAGAACCAACTATATGCTGTCTTCAAGAGACCCGCTTCACCTGTAAAGACACACACAGACTAATAGTGAAGGAATGAAAAAATGAAAACAGAAAGCAGAAACAAACAAGAGTAGCTACTCTTATATTGGATAAAATAGACTAAACTGAAAACTATAAAAGGAGACAAAGAAGGCCACTATTAAATGATAAAGGAATCTGTCCAGCAAGAAGACATAACAATCATAAATATATATGCACCCAACACTATGAGACCTAAGGAAACAGACAGACCAAACATGATAATAGTTGGAGACCTGAACACCCTTCTATCAGCATTGTACAGATAATCTAGGCAACAAATTAACAGACAAACACAGGGTTTAAACTACACTTTAGACCAATTAGACTTGGCAGACGTCTATAGAACATTTCATACACCAACTAAAGAATATACATTCTTCTCATCAACACATGGAACATTCTCTGGGATAGACCACATGTTTGGAAACAAATCAAGTCTCAACAAATTTTTAAAAATTCAAATAATTTCAAGTATCTTTTCAGAGCCCAATGGATTAAAACTAGAATTCAAAAACAAGTGAAACTCTGGAAACTATACAAATTTGTGGAAATTAAACAACATGCTCCTGAACAACTTATCAGTCCAAGAAGAAATTAAACAGGAAATCAGAAAATTTCTGGAAACTAGTGATAATAAAGACACATCATATCAAAACCTGTGGGATACTGCAAAAGCAGTACAAAGAGGGAGGTTTGCTGCAATAAACTCTTACATCAAAAGGATAGAAATGTTTCAAATTCAAATG
>NW_007736525.1:15061-23527 GCF_000696425.1 Galeopterus variegatus
TTTTTCCGTGTCTGGCAACGGATCGCAACCCTCAGCGTCGCCCCCGTACCGGACCAGGACCGGCCACGGGATCGCAACCCTCAGTGTTGCCCCCGTGCCTCGCTCAGCCAGTGAGCGGGAACCGGTCTGCATGTGGGATCCGAACCCTCGGCGGGAGCGCCGCCGCGCTTCCCAAGCGGCGCACTAGCGCAGTACGCCACCGGGCCGGCCCTACCAAACCTTTAAAGAGGAATTAATACTAATTCTCTTCAAATTATTCCAAAAAATTGAAACACAGGCCACTCTCCCATATTCATTCTATGAGGGCAGCATCACCCTGATACCGAAACCAGGTAAAAATCAACAACAACAATAAAAATAAAATTACAGACCAATATCTCTGATGAACATAGACACAAAGATCCTCAATAAAATATTAGCAAATAGAATACAGCAACTCTTTAAAATATTGTACACCATGCTCAGGCGGGATTCATCCCAGTGAAGTAAGAATGGTTCAACATATGCAAGTCAATAAATGTGATGCACTGCATCAACAATATCAAGGACAAATACCATATGATTATCTCAAAAGATGCAGAAAAACACTTGACAAAATTCAAAATCCCTTCATGATAAAAACTCTCAACAAATTAGGTATAGAAGGAAAGTATCTCAACACAATAAAAGCCATAAATGACAAGCCCACCACCAATATCATCCTGAATGGAATGAATAGGAAACTTGGAAGAACAGGAACAAGACAAGGATGCCAATTCTCACCTCCTATTTATAGTATTGGAAGTACTAGTCAGAGCAGTCAGGTAAGAGAAAGAAATAAACAGCATCCAGATTGGAAAAGATGAAGTCAAACTGTCCCTCTTTGTAGATGATATGATATAGAAAAATCTAAAGACACTACAAAAAAAAAAAAAAAAAAAACCTCTTAAAGCTGATAAACAGTTTCAATAAAGTTGCCAGATAAAAAATCAACACTCAAAAATCAGTCATGTTTGTATACTCTAATAATAAGCTAGTCAAAAAATTAATCAAGAAAGCAAGCCCATTTACAGTAGTCACAAAAAAAGAAAAAAGAAAACAATCAAGCCCAGGAAACAATTTAGCCAAGGAGGTAAAAGATCTGTACAACTAGAACTACAAATCACTGTTGAAGGAAATTACAGAGGATGTAAAAAGATGAAAAGACATTCCATTCTCATGGATTAGAAGAATTAACATTGTGAAAATGTCCATACTACCCAAAGCGATCTACAGATTCAGCACATTCCCCATCAAGATAACAATGACATTCTTCACAGAAATAGAAAAAAATTCCTAACATTCATATGGAAAAAGAAAAGATCCCCAAGTAGCCAAAGTAATCCTGAGCAAAAAATAAAGCCACAGGCATTACACTCCCTGCTTCAAATTATACTACAAAGATATATGAACCAAAACAGCATGGAGCTTGCATAAAAACAGACAGTTAAACTAATGCAATACAGTAGAGAACCCAGAAATCAACCCATGTACTTATAGCCAACTGATCTTTGAAAAAGGCAACAAGAACGTACAGTGGGGAAATGACTACCTCTTCAATAAATGACACTGAGAAAACTGGACATCCATATGTAGAAGAATGAAACTAGACCCATATAAGAAATCAACACAAAATGGATTAAACACTTAAATGTAAGACATGAAACTGTAAAACTCCCAAAAGAAAATATGGGAAACACTTCTGGAAGTAGCACTGGGCAAAGACTATGAATAAGACTCCAAGAGCACAGGCAACAAAAGGAAAAATAATCAAATGGAATTATGTCAAACTAGAAACCTTTTGCACAACAAAAGAAACAATCAACAAAGTGAAAAGACAACCTGCAGAATGGGAGAAAATATTTACCAACTATTCATCCAACAAGGCATTAATATCCAGAACATACAAGGAACTCAAACAACTTAACAATTATAAAACAAATAATCTGATTAAAAAATGGGCTAAGGAGCTGAATAGCATTTCTGAAAGGAAGATATACAAATTGCCAACTGACACATGAAAAAGTGCTCAACATCACTAAGCCTCAGAGAAATGAAAATCAAAGCCACACTGAAATAACATTTCACACCAGTTAAACTGGCTATTTTCAAAAAGACAGAGAATAACAAATGCTGATGAGGATATGGAGAAAGGGGAACATTCCTACACTGTTGGTGGGACTGTAATTAGTGCAGCCATTATGGAAAACAGAATGGAGATTCTTAAACAACTACGGGTAGAACTGCCATACAGACCAGCAATCTCTCTGCTGGTTGTATACCCAAAGGAATGGAAATCGTCATGTCCAAAGGATGCCTGCACACTTTATCACAACTTTATTTGCAATAGCTAAGAGTTGGAACCAACCTAAATGTCCATTTACAGATGACTGGAAAAGGAAAATGTGGTATATATATATATATATAAAGGAATACTACTCTGCCATAAAAAGAATGTAATTCTGCCATTCTCAGGACCATGGATGAACTTAGAGAAAATTTCTGTCATGTGAAATAAGCCAGGCACAGAAAAAAAAAAGAAAAGAATAAGCCAGGCACAGAAAAAAAAAAAAGAAACAAACAAACTGTAAGTCCTCACTTATGAGTGGGAGCTAAATAAATAAATGAATAAAGTAAAAAAGAAAGAAAGATACAACAATCATAATAATTTGTTGAACTTCAGGAGGAGAGAACAGAACTGAGGCCACCAGAGGTGGGAAAAGGGGAGAAACAGGGGTTAGTCAGAAAATATGATTGCATTATGTAATGTTGAATGTATTAATTATCCTGATTTGAGCATCATATTGCACACAGGTATTGATATTCAACACTGTATCCCACAGATATGTGCAATCAATTATGTTTTAATAAAAAGAAATAATAATAAAAAGGAAGAAATAAATCTATTTTTTTCTATAACTGACCCATTCTCAGGTATTCAGTTATAGCAATAAAAAGCAGAGTAAGACAAACATATTGAAGTGTGAAGCAGGCAGTCAGGATTGTAGGGATTAAGATCACAAGAGAAGAGAACAGAAAGATGAGACTCACATTTAGCACTGCTTTTTCTCTCATTGGTGTTACACTTCTCACTGTGTAATGGAGATGTAAAAAAGGATTACTCAAAGCAACACAAATGCAATGAGAAGCCTGAAGGGACTGCACCTCAGCAACTGTTTCAGCAATCATATAGATCATGATAGGAGTGTGGAAATCAGAGCTTCAGGTCCTTTAAGGGGGAAGAGCTTTGGTGAACATGCATGCATAATTTTATATATATATAAAACTATATTTATATAGTTATATATATATATATATATATAACTATATGTGTATATATATATATATAGTTTTCTCCTCCTCTCCCCTCTTGATTGTTGATATAGCCTTTGGAGTTATATCAAACTGGATTTAATCATAGCTCTCAAATGTGTTGTTTTGGGGTCTGCTACCTAATATTCTTTATCAGAACTATTATTCCATTTGTACATTCATTTGAAATATGTAATCTTTGTCTACTACATTCCAGAAAGTTTAGTGTATATTTTAAGGGCTATACCTACTTCATTAGGTAGTTTGTTTTGAGAATTATAATTTGCTTCTAGCACAGTTACTGGTGTATAAGAGTACTCACAAATACATGATGAATAAAATAATTTATCAAAGCAAAAGTCACAGACTTTTAATGCGAATCCTTTTTTTTATCTCGCATGTTTTTACCTGTCTTATAAAGAAATCTAAATGTCATATATGTTACTATTGACTAATTTTATTTTTACAACAGGATAGTAAAGAAGTTGGCAATAATTAACAAGTTTTATTTCATACATGAAAACAAAATGTAATTCAAAGGGAGATGAAAGTCTCATGATACGTGCCCTAAATCTTCTATCTTCTTGTTTGATTTTTTGTTTGCTTTAGTCTTGGTTTTTGATATTTTTCTTATAAAACTTTTTTCTTTTCTCTGTAATATCCTTCTAAATTTAGGGCAAAATTCACATTTAGCCAAATTTAGGCTATCCAGCCTCTAGATTGCAATGATTCACCTGATTATTTGACTATTGTAATTCTGTGTAATGTTAGCTCTTTTTAAATTACAAAACTATGCTATCTACCCCAAGGGAACCGTTGTGCAGTATATGCAGGTATTGAAACAGCATACTGTATCTCACAAAAATAAATATAAGTAAAATTTAAAAAATAAATAATATACATTACAAAACTATGCTATCTACCCCAAGGGAACCGTTGTGCAGTATATGCAGGTATTGAAACAACATACTGTATCTCACAAAAATAAATATAAGTAAAATTTAAAAAATAAATAATATACAAAAAAAGTTAATGTTTGCTAGGAAAGTGTGAATATTTCATGTAAGATTTATACAAGATTCTAAAATAATAAACTCTTGGAGTGAATAAAATTAATTGCCATTCTGAACACATTTTTTAGGGAAAGCATACAAGTTTTAAGATACTCTATTATAAAGCTTTTATAAGAATAAAGTAAAAATTTAACAATGAGTGGATAAGGTCTTTTTTAAAAAATTAAACTCCTATTCATCTTAGAAAGCTCACTTAATTGGGATCCCTTGCCAATACTCTCCAGTAACAGAATATTGCATATGTACTTTTCCTAATCTTTAATTCACAAATTAAGAATTGCCTTCATTTTCTTTGCAGAAGTAGTTTTTCTTTAAGTTGCAACACAGCTTTCAATAGTAAGAGTTACTTAATTTAGGGATTACTTATTTTTTTCTCTTTGTTTTAGTATGCTTTGTCTATTTGTATAAAATTTTGGTTACTCTGCATTTTTTATTCTTATATTCATTCATTTATTCATTTTTTTGATATTTATAGTGTGGAAACAACTGATATAAAACTTGTAAAGTTCATGGCATTTGTTCAAGAATCTCAGAGTCCTTTAGAGGTTGGAATCTTGTTGGAGAGGAGTGATAGGACTGACATATGAAGAGAAAAGGCTGAATCTTTACAAATTAGGTTTAGTCATAAGAAACCTCTGTGCACCTACATGTCTTGTTTTAAAATCAATGAAAGAAATTTAATGATGAAATAAAAATTCAAAATGCATCATATTGGAAGTTTCCTATATAGATCTACATCAAAGAAAGCACTAAAAGAAAGCAAAATCACTCAACTCACCTGGATGTTTGGTGTTCTGCAGGCACAATTTTCCCATTTTTTAGGAATTATGGAATATGAAGCATAAGTGCAAATTTGCAAATGAACTTCATTTTTTGGCTGATTGATCATCCTTGACTTCCTAAACATTAAGGACTGGATCTTGGCCATATATTACCAGAGCCTGACTCAGTTCTTAACATATAGTAGATATACAATAAAATTGTTGAATGGTTTATTGGTTTGCAGTTTATTATAATCCTCATTTAAGAACAAGGTTTTTTTGACTTCAACTACATGAGCCCAAATCCACGGTTAGAGTTCAGGAGGTTTGTGAACTCCTTGAAATGTAGGCAAACATTTACAGCTTTGAGTAGTTTTTTAGGAGAGTGGGGGCAGAAGAGTACTCAGGGTGTATTGAAGATGATCTATTGGGGCATGGAAAATATTAGAAATTCTTTGTATATTCATTTATTTTATCCTTACTAAATTTCTCCTCTGGAGATATATTTTGTTACTTATTCTTTCTAACGTTCTATAATTCTAGCAACCTTGGAGAAATAGTTTGAAGCAATTGGTAGTTACTAAATCAAACATATTCAAAGCACTGCCAAAACGGTATAAATAATAGTGTGATTATATCCCTCTGATGAATAAGATTTGTCCACACCATGCCATACCTCTTCATAAAATTAAAATTCTTTAAAAATACTTTACTGTACTATACTTTTCTACATATCTGGGCACCTGATATGTTGAAAATAAAACACTTGGAACACTGGCAGGAAAATTTTATGGTATTTTAGCATCATCCTGACATGTAAAAATAGTAAAAAGGGACCACACTGCATTTGCCTGATAGTGATGAGCAGTAGGGCATACCAGTTGGTTATTACCGGGAAAATCAGGTCTATTTCAGTTGCATAAGGAATAACGTTTTAGCTATAAAATGATCATTCTTAAATGCATATCACAGGTCAGTTCAATCAGCTCCTCGAGAAGCTTGGTAGATGATTCCTCTTTTTTGCACTACCACAATTCATTAGTAAATATAACTGAGTTTTTTCTTAGCTTTAGTAACTATAAATCCTCTCTTCTATATCACATCATATGGCCTATGATCCAGCGTGAGAATCTTTGTAATTTGAGATGTTTAATAAACTTATTTCATTATTCATTAGGTTTTCTTTCCAGGATTTTTGCAATCATCTTTGGTTTCTTCCCCCACAATTCTAGTTTCCTATAATAATTTTCTACATAAAGATAGAAACACAAAAAGAAAAATAATAGAAAATATAATTATCCAAGATATAAATTCAGATTAGTCATTAATTGATAAGGTCTTTCTACCTGCTGAGAGAATTCCATTATTTTTTTAATTTCAAAACATGTTTTTACATTTGTATCATCTAAATAGCTGGAAGTCATGCTAGATCAGTTGCCTCCATTATATAGTGATCAGTTCTGTTTAGAGTAAGTGCCCCCACAACTACAAGGAATGCATTATAGTACATCTATTCACATTGAAGACTTCTGCCTTCTCAGTCCTTGAAAACATAGCCTAAAATTGAGATTATGGAGATAGTGACCTTCTGAGCACTTAAAAAGTAACCCTAAAATACTCATTGTAAAGCCATGCATTTTATGCTTTAAGCTTTAATGAGTTTCAGTGTCTTTAATTTAATTATTGTGTTATGGTTATTATTATTCTTATTATTTTTTTTTTAAAACATTTACCATGCTGGTTACTGTACTAGGTACTTTATATAGTGTTTAAATAAACGCTTCAGAAATCCCTGTAAAGTAGTTTATCATTATTAGAATGTGAGAAAACTGAGGCTCAGACAGCTTAAATAACTTGCTCAAGATCAAACCACTTGTCAGTAAGCTGGCATTAGATCTAAAGCCAAAGACCTTGATTCTTAGTCTTCCCATCACTTAAAACAACTGGTTTTCCAGCAAGTCAGAAGAGAAGAATAGATGAAGAACTGGAAGTTTGTCCGATGCAAGCACAAAAGAGAAAAGAGAAATTCTATATGCTTGCACGGTATCTCTAGGATGTCTTTGGCTCCACCCTCGAGGCTCTGTTAGGTTGGGACAGAAAATGTGAATCTTTTCTTGGTTCCAAACAGGACCTGTTTAGGACTCAGAGGCAATTCCCTGAAGGTAGCAAGCGTGGATTCTCAGCTCCCTTCTCTTTTAAAGGAAATATTCTGTGAGGTTTCATTGTTCAAGGCAGTATACCTCAAACCTATGTATGTACAAATACTTTTAAACGGGAAATTTTTTTAATATACCCCTAATGCTGAAGTGAATTCTTTTAATTATAGTATACCTTAAAAGTATCCAGACTTAACAGTGGGTATAAATTCTTTATGTTTATAGTTCTTATACACTATGAAAATACTTACAAAAATACACAAACAATATAATAAAATAAGTCAAACCATTTTAAACTAACAATATTCATATTTTATTAAATGTTTTCTTGAAATACAACAGACAAATAATAAAGTATATGTGTAAAGTAATATGAATTTTATACACACTGTTTATATTTATATTCACCTGAGTAATAACCTTATGGGTCAAAACATAAAGTATTTGTAACATCCCAGATGACTCCTTTACACCATTTCTCAGTCAGTACTGTCCACCATCCATCTCCTTGTCATAGACATAACCATTATTTTAAGGTTAGTTTTGTTTTTTCCTCAAATTCATATAAATTAAATAATATAGAATGCATCCTGTTGTGTCTGCCTTCTTTCCCTTAGTATATTGACTCTGAGAGTCTCTGAAACAGTATTATTGTAATATAACAAATAATTCATTTTTATTAAGACGTATTTGCTGCTGAAAAAATGGGCATAGGAATGATGATGACTAAGGCCAGTGCTTTGTTGCATTTGGCATACCTAGACCAATGTGAGCCTGGTAATTGTAAAATTCTTCCACTGTTTTTGCCTAGTTTTCTTTTGATAATTATAATCATTACAAAAGTACAAAATTAAAAATTTCAACAAATCTTTTGTGAAACTTTGAAATCTGTGGACCTCATTTTGAAATATATTGACATAGGTCAAGGATTCATATCTCCATCCCGGCCAGCCACCAAAAAACCCCGAAATTAAAATAAAATAATAAATGAAATATACTTAGAAGGAATTTTCTCCTTAGAAGGATGAATTATCTAATACTTAACTGTATAAGCCTTGAAAGATACCTGAGTAAAAACCTGTCTAGAGTGTCTTTTATTGGAAAGACTCTTTTAGAAAAGGAGAAGCAAAACATCTCTTTTACCAC
>NW_007736525.1:23667-25816 GCF_000696425.1 Galeopterus variegatus
GTGAGCCTGGTAATTGTAAAATTCTTCCACTGTTTTTGCCTAGTTTTCTTTTGATAATTATAATCATTACAAAAGTACAAAATTAAAAATTTCAACAAATCTTTTGTGAAACTTTGAAATCTGTGGACCTCATTTTGAAATATATTGACATAGGTCAAGGATTCATATCTCCATCCCGGCCAGCCACCAAAAAACCCCGAAATTAAAATAAAATAATAAATGAAATATACTTAGAAGGAATTTTCTCCTTAGAAGGATGAATTATCTAATACTTAACTGTATAAGCCTTGAAAGATACCTGAGTAAAAACCTGTCTAGAGTGTCTTTCATTGGAAAGACGCTTTTAGAAAAGGAGAAGCAAAACATCTCTTTTACCACTTCACAACTTGTCTGAGGACTGGTGCTGATTCTAGAAGACATTTGTTTTTAGCTAATGGGTTGTTTTATTTTTAGCTTACTTGAGCAAAATTTGAGCTTATCCCATTAATGCCGACAATACCTGCAGGTTCTTCACAAACTGCCTCTGTTTTCAGCACTATATTTCAGAGAAAGTTACAATGGGGACACTGCAAATAACTAGAACAATACCCGTAATGTCAGGATAATGTTCTTCTTTTGTAACCGAGTGAATTGATAAAAAGGATTGACACTAGCCTAGTTTCGCTCTCAGGAGGGTATTTAGGAAGGCTATGTAATGAAATTGAGGACAATAAAAGGACCCTGTCATGCCATTTATAAAATTCTTTATATCAGCACTTGAAATTAAATGCATTCTTTATAGCTATGCTTATATTGTAGTTTTATTTAAGTACCTATTTTGAGATCTTTGGTGAAGAGTGTTCTCACAGGCATAGAGAAAGTTGTAAAAGTGAGGTGAAAGTAGAAATAAATAAATGGTAGGAATAAATAAATTTTACTTAAGTAAAATTCCTTCACTTAGGATGCTGCAGTAGAGGCAATATAAACTAATAATTAATAATTTGCCAGTGAGAATATAACTTTCCTTTATTTACACGTAGAGTCAAACTTTCTTTTCATCTCAGAAAGAAAATAACCATGGATGTGTTCAAATTGAGAGAATTGGAGGAGACTTTCTAAATGTAAAATGTATTTCAGTGTCTTCAACTCTGATCACAACAATGTCATCACTTACTGAAAAATTATAATAGAGTATGAATCATAACAAACAGGTTCGGTAGTTTTTATTACTTTAATTCCAAATGACCATGTAATGGAAAAAAAAGTTCTAAATCCCCCTTTAGACTTGACTTAGCTCACCTTTTAGACAGACATCTGTGGCCTCTCAGAGAAGTATCTTTTACACACCTTTTACCATATCTTAAGTTTTGGATAATACCAAAATCAAATATAATCAACCCACCAACCAAACCAACATAAAAACTGGCTAACATGCGAACATAATTTGATACAAAAGTTTTTCCATAATGAATAAAAGATTTGTTCTTTTAGATGTCTGAAGGAGCTATAGGTTTCTTATCTCATAAAATTTTCTTTCTTGAGTAAGAAATAATATAAAAAAAATAAAAAGAATAATTTTAAATGAATGAATAGATATTACTCTAAAATGTCTGGTAAATACCAGAAAGGTTCAAACATTTTATTACTGATGCATGAAGCTATAATGAATCACACTTTATCTAATTTTTTGATTTGTTCTTTGTAATCATTAGTAAGAGCTATCTGACAAATATTTGGTTTGATGGCTCTCTCCAGCCCTTTGAAGTTTGTTGTGGCATGTGACTTTGTCAGTGAAATTTAAGTGATATGCTAAACAACACTTTAGCCCAATTGGACTTGGCAGATATCTGCAGCACATTCCATCCAACAACCTCAGAATATTCATTCTTTTCATCAGCACATGGAACATTCTCCAAGATAGACCACATGTTAGGTCACAAAGCAAGTTAAAATTAGAAATCAATAACAATTGAGGGCTGGCCTGGTGGCGCACTGCTACAGTGTGCCGCTTGGGAGTGTGGCGGCGCTCCCGCCGAGGGTTCGGATCCCACATACAGACCAGTTCTCACTAACTGGCTGAGCGAGGTGCGGGCGCAACACCGAGGGTTGTGATCCCATTGCCGGTCCTGGTCCAGTACAGGCGCGACACTGAGGGTTGTGATCCATTGCC
>NW_007736525.1:26732-57062 GCF_000696425.1 Galeopterus variegatus
CCGGATGGGTTCACTGCAGAGTTCTACCAAACCTTCAGAGAGGAACTGATACCAATTCTGTACAAATTATTCCAAAAGATTGAAAGGCCATTCTCCCAAACTCATTCTATGAGGCAAACATCACCCTGATACCAAAACCAGACAAACATACATAAAAAATAGAAAACTACAGGCCAATATCCTTGATGAATATAGATGCAAAAATCCTTAATAAAATATTAGCTAACAGAATACAGCAACACATACAGAAAATTATACACCATGATCAAGTGGGATTCATCCCAGGGATGCAAGGTTGGTTCAACATATGAAAATCAATAAAATGTGATACACCACATCAATAAAAGCAAAGGCAAAAAATATATGATCATCTCTATAGATGCTGAAAAACCATTTGACAAAATTCAACATTCTTTCATGATAAAGAATCTCTACAAGTTAGGTATAGATGGAAAGTATCTCAACACAATTAAAGCCATATATGATAAGCCCACTGCCAATATCATCCTGAATGGAGAAAAGCTGAAAGCTTTTCCCTTAAGAACAGGAACTAGACAAGGATGCTCACTCTCACCACTCCTATTCAACATAATGTTGGAAGTACTAGCCAGATCAATCAGGGAAGAGAATGAAATAAAGGCATCCAGATTGGAAAAGATGAAGCCAAACTGTCCCCTTTTGCAGATGATATGATCCTATATGTTGAACAGCCGAAAGCTTCTACAAAAATCTCTTAGAGTTGATAAATGATTTCAGCAGAGTTGCAGGATACAAAATCAACACACAAAAATCAGTAGCATTTCTATACTCCAACAGTGAACACACAGAAAAAGAAATCAAGAAAGCTAGTCCATTTACAATAGCCACCCCCCCCCAGAAAAAAAACAACAAAAAAACACTTAGTAATAAAGTTAACCAAGGATCTCAAAAATCTCTATGAAGAGAACTACAAACCACTGTTGAGAGAAATTAAAGAGAACACAAGAAGACAGAAAGATACCCCATGCTCTTGGATTGTAAGAATTAACATTGTGAAAATGTCCATACTACCCAAAGTGATCTATACATTCAATGCAATCTCCATCAAAATTCCAATGACATTTTTCTCAGAAATAGAAAAAACATATCCAGACATTTATATGGAATAACAAAAGACCAGGCATAGCCAAAGAAATCCTGAGCAAAATAGATAAAGCTGGTGGCATAACACTACCTGACTTTAAACTATACTGCAAAGCTATAATAACAAAACAGCATGTTACTGGCATAAAAAAAGGCACATACATCAATGGTGTAGAATAGAGAACCCAGAAATCAATCCATACACCTACAGCCATCTGACCTTTGACAAAGGCACCCAGTCTACACAATGAGGAAGAGACTGCCTCTTCAGCAAATGGTGCTGGGAAAACTGGATCCTCATATGTAAGAGAAGGAAACTAGATTAAAGAATTAAATATACATCCTGAAACAATAAAACTTCTTAAAGAAAACATAAGAAAAATATTCCAGGAAGTAGGAGTGGGTACAGAATTCATGAATATGACCTCAAAAACACAGGCAACTAAAGGAAAAATAGGCAACTTGGATTATATCAAACTGAAAAGCTTCTACACAGCAAAAGAAACAATCAATAGTGTGAAAAGACAACCAACAGAGTGGTAGAAAATATTTGCAAAATATACATCTGACAAAGGATTAATATCCAGAATATATAAGGAACTCAAACAACTTTACAGCAAAAAACCAAATAACTCAATTAAAAAATGGGCAAAAGAGCTGAATAAGCATTTCTCAGAGGAAGATATACGAATGGCCAGCAGACACATGAAGAAAGGGCATCCAGGAAATGCAAATCAAAACCACTTTGAGATACCATCTCACTTCAGTCAGGATGGCTAATATCCAAAAGACTGAGAATGATAAGTGCTGGAGAGGTTGAGGAGATAAAAGAACTCTCATACACTGTTGGTGGGACAAAATGGTGCAGCCTTTATGGAAAATCATATGGAGGTTCCTCAAACAATTACAGATAGATCTACCATATGACCCAGCAATTACACTGTTGGGAATATACCCAGAGGAATGGAAATCATTGTACCGAAGGGATACCTGTACTCCAGTGTTTATTGCAGCATGATTTACAACAGCCAAGAGTTGGAATCAGCCCAAATGTCCATCATCAGATGAATGGATAAGGAAACTGTGGTATATCTAGACAATGGAATACTACTCTGCTGTTAAAAAGAATGAAATACTACCATTCGCTGCAACCTGGATGGACTTAGAGAATATTATATTAAATGAAACAAGTCAGGCACAGAAAGAGAAATACCACATGTTCTCACTTATTTGTGGGAGCTAAAAATAAGTAAATAAATAAACACACACAAACAAATAAAGGGTGTGGGGCAGAGATGATACAATAATCACAGCAATCTCTTGAACTTGTTAAGGCAAGTGAACAGATATGATGGGGGAGGGGAGAGGGAGAGGGGGCAAGAGGAACTAGTAAAGGGTCATGAAAATCAACTACAATGTATATTGAGAAATTAAAATTAAAAAAAATAAATAAAGTAAGTGGCATGTTTGGCCAAGAACAACAACAACAACAAAAACATAAAAGAAAAAAATTTAAGTGATATGGGTCACTTCTGGAAGAAAGTTACAAGAGCTGGTGTGTGCCTCTCCGTTTTTCTCCCTGATGTGTTGACTCCAGACAGTGACTGCTGTCTTAACCCAGTTCCCAGAACGAAGAACACTTTATCTGAACGTCATCACTCAGCTGCATGGACTCAGTATTTTGCCTTTAAGACACTGCTAAGAAAGAAGAAAGAAATTCTCAATAACTCAATTGATCTGTTGCTAAAATTACCCATTCAATACCAACAGATTGTACACATTAGCTATACTGCAAACAAACAAGAAGAATCAAAATAAAAAGGCAGATGCACTCACATTCTTTCATTAGATTATAAGGCTAATTCGTTTCAAGATTGATTCAGTATTTGCTACGTGCTTTGTTCAGGAACTGAGATGTACTTTTCACATCATCTAACAAAGAAAAACAGCAACAAGAATTAACTCTTCCAGAATACTACTATTTGCTAGATATTTTCCTATGTGCTTTAATATTCTACTTGTGGTGGATTAGATATCCTCTCCACCACACTTTTAGGTAGGTGCTATGAAAATCACATTTTATAGATGAGGATACTGGGGCAAAGAGAGGTTCCTACAGCCATCTGACCTTTGACAAAGGCACCCAGTCTAGCTACGTGCTTTGTTCAGGAACTGAGATGTACTTTTCACATCATCTAACAAAGAAAAACAGCAACAAGAATTAACTCTTCCAGAATACTACTATTTGCTAGATATTTTCCTATGTGCTTTAATATTCTACTTGTGGTGGATTAGATATCCTCTCCACCACATTTTTAGGTAGGTGCTATGAAAATCACATTTTATAGATGAGGATACTGGGGCAAAGAGAGGTTAAGTGACTTGCCTAATATCCCATGGCTAGTGAGTGAAGCCATGAACCAAGCCCAGGTAACAGACCCCCAGGGCTCATAACTCTTCTCTGCTGCTCTTTGAAAGAGGGCAGCAAACTAGAGGAACCCAGGCAAAGGCAGAGTCTGATTTCCAATAAAGGTTACTGGCTATTATTTTGTATTTAAAATTGCAAATTAATATGATCAGTGCAAAAATACTTTTTTGAAAGGAAAAGAAACCATCTTTTATCTTTTTACCCTGTGTGGTTAAACTCTTTATTTTTCCTTTTTTTTTTTTTTAACAAATGCCAATGAATGTTTATTATGGAGAGCATATTCTCTGACCATAATGAAATTATATTATAAATAATAAAATGGAAGGATAAACTAAAAGCCACATGTACTTGGATATTTATAATTACATATCACATGGGTCAAAGAAGAAATTGCACTGGAAAGTAAAAAATATTTAGAACTGAATGACAATGAAAATACTAAATATCAAAGCTTTTGTGGGTACAACTCAGGCAGCACACAGGGGGAAATATACAGTTTTAAATTATACTAGAAAGAGGTGAAAGACTAAAAATTAGCTCAAGAAATTAGAAATGAAACAACAAGAAAGTAGAAGAAAATAATTTTTAAAAATAAGAGCAAAAATTAAGAAAATAGAATACTGAGCCAAATGAAGAAGAATGACAAAATAAAACACCAGTTTTTTATATGAATATGATGTTGACAATATACAAGCTAGATATGCCAGGATACACTTGATTTCATATACCTAATTGTTACATTAACAGGTAATTATTCTGGTCAACGCTTTGATTTCTTCTTATGTAATTTTCTAACAAAGGTTGTTGATTAAGTAGAAAATTAAATGTGGCTTAGCCTTTGTAAGTTCATTCTGGAGAATGTTCCATGTGGTGATGAGAAGAATGTATATTCTGTAGTTGTTGGATGAAATGTTCGGCAGATGTCTGCCCAGTCTAATTGGTCTAAAGTGTAGTTTAAATCCTGTGTTTCTCTGTTGATTTGTTGCCTAGAGATCTGTGCAATGCTGAGAGAGGGGTATACAGGTCCCCCACTGTTATCATATTGGGATCTATCTCTTTTTTTAGGTTTAATAGTATTTACTCTGTATATCTGGGTGCTCTGGTGTTGGATGGATATATATTTATGATTGTTATGTCTTGTTGGAACAATGCTGAGAGAGGGGTATACAGGTCCCCCACTGTTATCATATTGGGATCTATCTCTTTTTTTAGGTTTAATAGTATTTACTTTGTATATCTGGGTGCTCTGGTGTTGGATGGATATATATTTATGATTGTTATGTCTTGTTGGATAGATCCCTTTATCATTATTTAATGGCCTTCTTTGTCTGTTTTTATGGTTTTTGGTTTAAAGTCTATTTTATCTAAGAGTAGCTACTCTTGTTCATTTTTGCTTTCTGTTTGCATTCCGTTTCTTCTCTATTAGTCTGTGTGTGTCTTTACAGGTGAGGTGAGTCTCTTGAAGACAGCATATTGTTGGGTCTAGCTTTTATATCCAATCAGTCAGTCTGTGTTTTTTGAGTGGGGAGTTTAATCCATTTACATTTATGGTTGTCATTGACAGGTACTGTCTTACTCCTGGCATTTTTTATGTTTGAAATATCCATTGTCCTTTTTCTTTCCCCTTTATTATTTGTCTTCAATGTTTGCTATTTTTTTGAGGTGGCAAGACTTAATTTCTTTCTCATTTGTATTTTTGTTCTACCAGTGGGTTTTGTTGTTTCCTGTGTATTCATGGTAGTGATTATCATCTTTTGGATTCTAGGTTCAAGATTCCCTTGAGGATTTCTTGCAGGACTGGTCATGTGGTGTTGAACTCCCATAGTTTTTGTTTGTTTGGGAAATACAGTATTTCCCCCTCATTTCTGGAGGAAAGACTAGCCAGGTATAGCATTTTGGGCTAGTAGTATTTTGAATGCATCATCCCATTTTCTTCTGGTCTGTAGAGTTCCTGTTGAGAATTGTGCTGTTAGTCTGATGGAGAATCCCTTGTAGGTGACTTGATGCTTTTCTCTTGCTATTTTTAGGATTCTATCTTTGTCTTTGAGCTTTGCCAGTTTGACTATAAGGTGCCTTGTAGAGGATCTTTTTGGATTAACCCTGTTTGGGGATATCTGAGTCTCCTGGATTAGAAGGTATGTCTCTCTCCCTATACCTGACAAGTTTTCCATTATTATCTTGTTAAACAGGTTTTCAATGCCTTTTTCTTTTTCCTCTCCTTCTGGAACACTCATGTTTCAGATGTTGAAAGGTTATCTGCTAACTTTCTTAGATTTTCTAAATGTTTTTTGGTTCTTTTCTTTTCTTTCCTTTTTTTTTTTTTTTTGGTCCACCTGGGTTATTTTGAAATGATCATCTTCAAGATCATAAGTTTTTTCTTCTTCTGGCTCTAGCCTGTTGCTTAAGCTCTCAGCTGTGTTTTTTATTTCATTGAATGAATCCTTCATTTCAAGAGTTCTGCTTCTTATTTTGAAGGTATTAATCTCTTTGTAAATTTCCTCCTTCAGATCCTGGTTACTTTTTCTCATTTCATCGTGTTGTCTAACTGAGTTGTCTTGTATCTCATTTAGTTTCCTTAAGATTGTTTCTTGGAGTTCCTTTTCAGTCATTTTAAACATTTTCTGCTCTATGTGGTCTGGTACTTGAGAATTACTGTATTCCTTTGGTGATGTCATATTTTCTTGTTTATTAATAATACTTCTAATATCTCTACATTGTTGTCTGGTCATCTGGTAGAGCTTCTTCTATTACCCTGGAGTGAATTTTGAGAAGAGGGACTTCCCCTTGTTTTTCCAGATTCCACTGGTGACTCTTCTTGTGTTAATGCAGTTAGCTGCACTGGTGGCAGTCCACAGAGTGGACCACTCACACAGAACTTCTAATATCTCTACATTGTTGTCTGGTCATTTGGTAGAGCTTCTTCTATTACCATGGAGTGAATTTTGAGAAGAGGGACTTCCCCTTGTTTTTCCAGATTCCACTGGTGACTCTTGTGTTAATGCAGTTAGCTGCACTGGTGGCAGTCCACAGAGTGGACCACTCACACAGAAAAGGTATTTTAGCAGTGGCAGGGGCTGTGGTCCCCAGTTGCACTCCTGCCTTTTGTCAGGTGGGGATGCCCATGGCTCCTGGTGAGGTCCCCAGGCAGGCTCTTGTCTGGCACGGGGGCTGCCTGCAGCTCCTGGTCTATTTTTCCATTGTTATTCTGGACTTTGTTAAAATGCATACAGAATTTTATATAGTTGTAAGTTTAATACAATATATGATATTATTTTTATTCTGTTTTTTCACTAAATAATTTCCACATACCAAAGAAGTTTTCAATAATTATATATTATTAATGGCTGCCTAATATTCCAGAATCAATATACCATAATTTATTTAATTGTTTTCTGGTTTTGGACATTTATGTTGCTCTTAATCATTTCACTTTATAAATAATTCTGCAATAGACTTTCATAAAATATTTCCTGAACACAAATTATTATGTATCTACTTACAATTCATAAATCTATTTATATTTTGTATTTTTTTGACAGATTATGTTCTAATTTATTTGTCATCAGTGTATAAGGGCAACAATGTTACCATAACATCACAAGCATTTAGAATTATCATTATTTTAGATTTTTGTTAGTTTAGAATGTATATAACCATAAATGCTATTTAATTGTTTCTTTTATGTCATAATTTGATCATGCATTTTCATAAATAATGCTTTATACTCTGCTGTGCTAAAAAATATATAGCATCTTTATTTTCTATAGTGATCTGATTTTTTTTATGTGCTAGTTCATACAGTGTCTCTTCCTATTTAAATATTCAGTCTATTCAAAGTTAAATTATCTATTAAAACTTGTTTTGCTGTTTAAGATTACTCAAGTCCCTTTAGGTAAATGCTTAGTCTTTTATGGTTTCACCCCAACCTCCTCCTACTTTGTGTATTGGAACATGGGAATCTAAGAGGGGCTATTTTATCCTAAAGATGGAAAGGCATGACGGTCCTTGGATCTTTACCTGACTTCTAGAAACCAAGTAATTTCTTCTGGAGAGTGGCTGATTTGCTTCTGTTTTTAGTTCTGGTGAATGCTGAGAGATGACTGATGCTACTTTTGATTTCTGGCTTTTGGAAGTGATTATTGGCACCCCTTACAGAATCTCATGTCCTGAACAGTAAATCTCCACACACATCAGCCCCTTTGTCCTGACATGAGTCCACCACTTGTTTTCACATAACCCCCTCCCCCACTCCCACAATCCTTCACTAGTGGGTGTGGCAATTTATTGGTCTTTTGCATGCACCGGCAATGGGAAGCTTGGGGCTGCTTCACTCAGAGAATTTATCTGGATATTTTCCATAACCAGTGCAGCACTACTGCCCTGTACCCTGTTGATATTAATCACACGAGGATATTCTCCCAGATGACTTAAGCTGCCCAAACACGACAGAGAGAGAATGCCAGCAGCTTCAACGGTCTTTCCAATGGCCTTGGGCTTTCCAAACCTAGCTTAATATAGGATGTAGTTCACAAAATTCAGGGAAAGATTCCTATCATAATCGAATTCTACTTTTCTGTGAAGTCTCTTGTATTTTACTGGACATTTCTCCTTGGAGCTCCACTAACAGAGGATGAAAACAAGGTCATGTACTATATCCATTTCCTCCATCCTGAAATCTGCCAGGCAAGAAGGGACAGGATTTTACTGTTCAGTTCGTATCTGCTATTAACATCCTGTTTCTCCTAAAATATTATTCATCCTGCCTCCTACTCTGATATCCAGTGGTGACCAAGACACAGGGCGGGGTGGGGGAGTAGCTTACTAAATAGCATACAAAAGTTTAGAACTATATTTTAGTCTTTCAAATTAAAGTGCAATATACTAGGGTTCTTCAAAAAGTTCATGGAAAGATTTGTATTTTCCACAAAGTTTTGAAGTTTTATGCATACTATAAAATGTACAAATCTTAAGCCCTTCGAATTTTTACACAGAGAAAATACCTGTATAACCACCATCTGGGTTAAGATGTAGAATATTAATAGCATACTAGACATTTTACTCAGGTTCCCTCCCAGACATTACTCATTCCATCCCTCAAAGCATGTGGCTAATTATGATTTTGTTTTGCTTTTTCCTTCTTCCTTTTATTTTGTTGCTTGTTTTTCCCTGCTTGATGTATGAATAGTTTCCTGAAACTTTGGCTTGATGTTTCTCATAAGTTTCAGAAAATTCTTGGCTATCATTCATTATTCCTTCCGCCACATAATCTCTATTTTCTACTTCTGGGAGTCCAAAAGCTTTCTCCCTTTGTTACATATCTTTCTTGTATTTTCCATCGTATAGTCATACCAATCATAGTTCCTGCCATGTCTAATGTGAATTTAAATCCATCCATTGAATTCTCAATCTCAGTTATAGTATTTTAAGTTTCTATAATTTTTGTTTGATTTTTCTGTATGAATTTTAATTCTATGGTAAAATTTCACTTTTTGTCTATACTCAAATATGCTAACCATAGTTATTTAAAGTCCATGTCTAATAACCCCGATATTTGAATCATCTTCGGGTCTGTTACTATTTTATTTTTTTCTTCTGTTTTTAATTTATTTGGTTCTATATGTTGGCATGTCTGATAATTTTTTATTCAATTTCAGAATTATGTATGTAAAATTATATAGAAACTGACCAAATGTTTTCTTTCTTTGGGCAGAGTTTGTAAATATCAATCAGTCTGAACTTATTGATCATATTCTGTAGCCTTCTCAATGAGTCATTAAATGTCAATGTTCAATGGGCATTTGAAAAAAAGGTGTATTCCCTACTTTTACTCACCAAAATTCATATACATTAATTACATTAATCTTACTGATTGCATTATTCAAGTCTTCTATAGATATTTATTTTTCTCTACTTTGATACGTGATGGAATAAAAGAAGTGGGTTAAGATCTTCTTACTATTACCCTGTCTCTCTTATCATTACTTACATACTATTTTTGTTCTTAGTTGATATTTTGTTATAATATTCATAACTATGCTATGCTTATTGCAAGTTGTTACTTTTAGCATTATGAAGTACCCTTTTTTTGTTTCTTTTAGTACTTTTGAGTTGAAATCCATGTAGTTTTATATTAAGATTGTGACATTAATTTTGTTTTTGTGTTTATAGTTGCCTATCCTTTTTTATTCAACCCTATAAATTCACTTTATTTTATGCATGCCTCTTGATAACATCCTATGGTTGGTATTCATGTTATAATCTAATCTGATTCCTTTTTCTTTAATAGGTGAGTTAAACCCATTTATATTTAATGCTATGACTGATATGTTGGGTCCTAATTCTTCCATAAGCGATATTTTCTCTTTAAATGACTTTTAAAGGCCTTTCACTTTATGGTCTATTTTCATTTATTGTTTGTTTTTGTGATTTTTGTTGTAGTTAGAAAGCTTTCTATTTTTCTCTACCTCTCCCCTCCTTTTCTTCAGTTTTAGTTGGTAGTGTGCTTTTTCTTAAATATGCCTTTGTCTCTTAAATATGCTAATATTCTTATTAGTTGACTTATTTATTTAAAATATTTTGTTCCCTTCAGCTCTTAGTATGTATTAAACAGCAATCTTATTCTGCCCCAACTTTTTTCCTTCTGCTTTCAACCCTTGTCATTTGTACATGAAAAAAAAAAACACCCATATTTTGCCACTGTCTTTTTTCTATCAGTTTTTGTCTTATTTCTGCAGTTAAATATTTAAAATGTTTATTTCTAGTCTGATAGAGATTGGATATGTTTTCCCCCCAAAATTCATGTGGAAATCTGATCCCCAATGTGGCAACACTGGGGGATGTTTGGGTTATTGCGTGGGGGGTCCCTCATGAATAGCTTAATGCTCGCCCTGGAGGGAGTGTCTTGA
This sequence comes from Galeopterus variegatus, assembly GCF_000696425.1. Classification (NCBI taxonomy): domain Eukaryota; kingdom Metazoa; phylum Chordata; class Mammalia; order Dermoptera; family Cynocephalidae; genus Galeopterus; species Galeopterus variegatus. The sequence goes on from NW_007736525.1 coordinate 37,188, forward strand.
GTAAGTTCTTGTTCTATTAGTTCCCGCAAGAGCTGGTTGTTTAAAAGGCGCCTGGCACCTCCTCTCTCTCTCCTACTTCCTCTCACCATGTGATCTGCTTGTATCCGCCAGCTACCTGCCACTTTCTTCCATGAGTAGAAGCAGCCTGAGGCCCACACCAGATGCAGCTGTCTCAGAATCCTGAGCTAAATAAAGCTCTGTTCTTTATAAATTACCCAGCTTCAGGTATTCTGTTATAGCAACATAAAAATGGACTAATATATAGACTTTTTTTTGTAAATTTCTCTAGTCATATTTAATTGGCTAATGTTAGACATTTAGCAATTTCTTCAAGAAAAACTCATAATAACAGTATTACCAGAGTTCTTGCCCATTCAAAACTATTTATCTCTAGCATTTAAACAGAGGTACAGATTGGCTGGAAGTACACTTCTAGGCTTAAACTTTTTAACTTGGGTACTTTGTAAATGTTGATCAATCATCTTCTGATACTGAATGTTGATACAGAGAAATATGAAGTTATCCTGACTTTTCTCTTTATACATAGGGTGATTTTACAATATATCTTCAAGATGAGACACTCTTGATAGACAATGGAGCAATAACTACACAGGACACTGGGAAAACAGTGTAAACCAGGACTTGCGTTGTCAAACTGGTATGCATGCATACATAACTTATTAGTGCCTTTCATTTATGTACAGCTGATTTTGCTTTCCTTAGATAACTCAAATTATGTGAATGGTGGTCATGTGTATTTCAATTATTTTATCTCCAGTACTTTAAGCATTTTTACAATTTACATTTTATTTTATTTCCTCTCATTATCCCTTCTTGTGTTTTCCAGTGATTAGTCTCTTTTTACTCCTTCCAATTTGGTCTTTATTTCTTTCATGTGTTTTTGTGTTTTTTGGTCTATTTGTGTGTGCACGTGTGTGTGTGTGTGTGTGTGTGTTCTCTCATTATCCCTTCTTGTGTTTTCCAGTGATTAGTCTCTTTTTACTCCTTCCAATTTGGTCTTTATTTCTTTTATGTGTTTTTGTGTTTTTTGGTCTATTTGTGTGTGCACGTGTGTGTGTGTGTGTGTGTGTGTGTGTGTGTGTGTGAGTTCTGCCAATTCATATTTCATGTCTACTTGTTGTCTATCCATTTCTTTGCTAAATTATTATTTTTCTATTAGCAGGTAAAGGAGTATCTTTATACTGATCAAAAATAGAATCCACAACAAAACAAACCCCATAGTATTTAAATAAATACCACATCAACTATTGGAGATACACAAAAAAACTCACAACAATGTAGTTATACATCTATCCATAGACATATATCCATAGACATAAATCTATTTTCTACTGACAGATATAAACTTTACTTTCAAGTCCATGTATCACTTACTAAAGTATACAACATATTAGATGGAGAAAAAAAGTTTAATAGGAACAAAATACAAAAAGATCCAGACATCTTTTGCTGACCGTAATATAATAAGCCAGAAATTAATAACTAAAGTATACACAAAGTCTTGTTGATTAAAAAACCTCTCTCCTAAATTACTCTTGGTTATAAAAAAAATTAAAATTGCAATTACAAAATAGAGAATTATGATAATTAGTGCATTCTTTAGCAAAATTCATGAGATATGACCAAAACTAATCAGATAAAAATTTATAGTCTTGTAAGCTTTTATTATTAAATTAAAAAAAAAGGTAAAGCACAAGAGGTTAGAAAAAGACAACAGAACTAAGAGAATATAAAAGGAACAAATATCCTTAAAATCAGAATCAATATACTGGAATAGTAAAATAACAGACTTGATGAAAATGGTGGATCAGTTATTTGGAGAACAAAATAACATCAAATCAATAGTCTACTTCTTTTTTAAGAAAAATATGATTTGTAGGCTTTGAAAATTGTTCTAGAGAATCTCAAAAGTGAAAGTGTTCCATTTTTTAAAAATGTGATTAACTGTTTTTTCTTTAATGATGTGTAATAATGAGGCCTACCCTGAATTCCCTTTTAAAAATGGAATAATTCCTCTAGCTTTTCTTGTCTCCCTTACTCTTCTCTGTTTTTGCAATACTTATCACATTGTAGCATAATATACAATTTGTTTATAATGTTTATCACTTATTTTCTCTTTCCTAGCCCCAATTGAAATGTAAGGTCCATGAGAATAGAAAGTATATCTGGTTATTCACTAGAACCAGTATAAAACATATAGTATAATATATGGCAATAATATAATGTATCATATGTAATATATGGCATATAGTAGGTACTAAATAAGGGTTGACTGAATAAACAAATAAAAGTAATCCAGCCTTTGCAGCAACAACAACAGAATAAAATACACAAAAAGCATACAAATAAAACCAATTTATTGTTTATTCATTCACGATTTACAATAAGAAAATAGACACAAGAAATTAAAATGATTTCCCTAACATTTCAGTTTTATAGTTGGGACAAGAACTACAGTTTGTAGTTTCCTGGTCCATTTGTTGTTTCACCATATATGTGGCCTTTCTTGCCCCAAAGCTAAGCAATTAATCTTTAGTTTTTATCTCATTGGCACATCAAATTTAAAATCTTGTGCACACATAAGATAAAAATTCCGAAGTGTAGGAAAGTCAATATGTTAGCAACATTTCATAGCTGAGTAGAACTGCTGATCCCACACCCTCAGGTATTATCTACTTGCCTCCAACTCTCGGTATCCTCAGAGGCATAAGCCAGAAATATAATCATCTAACTCTAGTTTCTTTAGAGTTGGTTTATCCACCAGGGTACTTTACTTTTTAATTATAAAATTTCTATAAGGTATTATATCATAAATCTTTTTGCCAATTTTTTCATTAGTCAACTCTTGGTTGGTTAGAGTTCATCTTCTAGTATTTTCTTCATAAAACCTCTGTAAACAATGTTTTCTAACCCTTGCTGTTCAAAGCTTTTTATAACTGTTCTTCTAAAAGAACAGTTTGGATTACACTTTGCTTTCTTAATATATCCCATGTGTTCCTCCACTGTCTTCTGGCATTGAATGTTCTGGCATCAGATCTGTGAAGAAACCTGATCCCAAACTGATTTTCTTTTTCTTATTTATCTATTTTTTATTTTTTTTTTTTGGAGGCTGGCTGGTCTGGGGATCCGAACCCTTGACCTTGGTGTTACAACACTGCACTCTAACCAACCGAGCTAACCAGCCAGCCCTTGATTTTATTCTCTTTAAAGTGACTTAATCTTTTTGCATATCTGACCAATACATTATTTTTATATATTTAAAATCCATTACTTTTATGAAATATGTGTTAGTGTTGACTTCAGGTTAATTTTCCTCTACAGATGATGAGCCGTTTTGATGTGTAGAATCAGGCTTTCTTTTATTTCAGGAAACCTTTCTTGAGTTATATTATTAATTTTAGTTTCACTTTTTTTTGTCCCCCCCCCCCAGGAGGCTCCCCTTATGCTGTGTTGGATTGACTACACCTATCATCTATATTTTTTTCCCTCAATTCTCTTACTCTCTGCTCCATTTGCATTTCATTTTGTTCTTTATCATTTCTTTCCATATATCTCTTACTGGGTTCTCTGTGGGATCTATTTTCCATTGAGTTTCTTATAATTTTTGTCTTCACTTCTGAAATGATTTTGATATGTTTCCACTTTTTCCCGAATTCTCCAAATTTTTGTTTCATAGCTTATTTTTATGGGGATCATCCTCAGGTCTTTAGGCATCTTTTTCCAAAATTCTTTCATTTCTGCTCTATAATCTTCCTTCATAGGATCTTTTGTTAAGAGTATTGGGTTACAATTTTCACCTGCTTTGTGGTAACATTAATTTCATTTTTCAAGTGAGTCTTCCTCATCCATAGGAAAGTTTTGTTTCCTTTTCATATTTTTTTGTTCTTATATCTTTGCATGGGTGCTTGTTTATTTGTTTTCTTGTCACTCATATTGAAATGAATTGGATTTTCCTGGACTATTAGCCCGAGTTCACCTCAGCATGTAAAATGGACCACAGTAGATTTCCAGACCTCACTATTCAGTGTTCCCTCCGTTCATACTGATGATTGCTTCTTGAGTTGGACTCCTCTGATTCTCAGAAATTAACCTGGTTCTGGATGGCTTCTGCCTTCATCTCTGGACTTTTCCACCAGGGATACTGGTTCTGTTTTCCACAATGATACAATCACATTCCAAAGGTTCATCTTGCTGGTGCTTCCTAGATCTGCCAGCCCTGTTCTCTCCTTTCTTTCCATGCCTGCAAACTCTGCTCTCCCAGTGCTTAGGATCTGTGCTGGGCAGCCTGTGAAGAGCCTTCCTTCCCACTCACTATAGGATGTCTTTGAATGGTGGTATCAGATATTTTGAGGGTATGTACAGAATCTGCCACTGCCGGATCCCTTCATGGTTGTCTGCTTTGTATGTTTTCCAGGAAGAGAAGAGAAAAATTCTGATCCACTGTGTCCATTTCAAATTGTAGTCTTCTTTTTAATTTGTTCAAAACACTTAGAATTAACATCTCTTCTCATCTCTTTTCTTGGTGATGAAGAAATGATTATACTTTTGAAACTTCTAACTGCTCTGTTAATTTCTGCTCTTATTCATACACAAAATGTTTTCTTCTGATATGAAATACTTATTCTTAGTTATCTTTACATGATTTATAATAAAGCTAACATTTAATGTTTATACTTTCTTTGTAGAAGAAATCAGAGGCACCCCTTCAGGTGACATTTCTGTTGTTTTGAATTAACTCATTACATCTGTAAAATACTGTGTTTCTAACCTCAATTAATGAAAACAAAGATATTTCAGGAAATATGTATTGATATGCTATTCCTTAGGGATTTATTTAAGTTTTAAAAGAGAATTAACTTTGGAAAGACATTTAAATATAATCTTTTTTTCTTCTTAATTGAAAATTATGAGGAAATTAACCTAAGTCACACGTCCTGTGTGATCACCAGGAACTACATAAGAGACAGGTATTGTAACACAAGACAGGAAATTAAAAAAGAGACCTCGTGGAATTCACTGCATTTTAGCAATCATATTTTTAAAAGCAAGAGTGCATAGACCTTCCATAAACCCCTAGCACTTTAGAAAACCCAAAAGAGTGGTGACCTCTGTGGTAGGGAAAAAATGTACTAGTTGTCTGATCATAGAGAAGTTATTAATCTCTCTGAATCTCACTCTCTTCGTCTGTAAAACAGGTTTGAGAAGAATGCATCACTTGGGGTTATTTTAAGATTAAAAAAATAATTTATGTAAGTTGCAAAATATTTAGAAGATTTTTTGAAGTGGTAACAATTATTTTGTGGAATTAGTAAAAGGAACACTTCTCTTCTACCCATAAGAAAAGTGGTTGTCTACTGTGGATGCTGTAGTGTACCATCTGGATTCCTTCTTTTGTGACTAGCTATTCATTCCCCAAGCTGCTGGGACTTTTGGCTGCTGACAGACCATAGCCAAGCTCAATGACTGATTGATGAGGGGTCCAAAGGCTTGGCCCCCTTGTCTCAATGTGGCATCCTGGCTCCAGAGCTCCCTGTGGGGCTGGCTGAGGTCTCTGCTGCAATTGCACTGCAGTTCAACTTCTCTCTCTGCCCAGTCCTTCTCTCTTCACTGCCTCCAGGTGCTGCTTCTGAGAGAATTCCCTAATAAGCTTCCTTTAAGCAAGTCTGTCTCAGAGTCTGTGTCCAGGGCACCCAACCCATGAGAGTATGACTGGAGGAATGCTGAAATATCTCTCCATTGGCCTACCTGAAATGTCAAATATTAGTGTCACTCACTCATTCAATGCCTACTTCTCCTTGTTGAGGACCTGCTACTTGTTAAGTACAGTGCATCTTCTTGAGAGTTTTCTGAAATGTGTCTTTTATAACGAGAGTGAGGCACTGCCCTTAAACAGGGGCAAAATATTCTCACATGTTGGCAGCAATGAGATTTTCTTATTGTCTATTGCAATCAATGTTAGCTAGTCGGGAACTTTCTGTCAGGCTTACTAGGAAACATTCGCTAAGTAAAAGAAATATACATTTGATTTATGTTGAGAAAAATAATGTAACAGCATGAATAAGTTATGAAAATATGCGATTATAACACAGGCGGTACATTAGAATAACAGATGCAAACTTGTTTTTTGAATTATGAGGTTATCTTCGAATTATGTATAATTTTATTCTCAAGCTGTTCATTGAATCTTTTCTCCTATTTCATTTGATTTGAATGCATGATTTTCCTAAATGGGGAATTGTTTATGTTCTAAAATTACAGGCAGTAGGGTGAAATGAGAAGAACATGGGTTTTGGTGTAAAAAAATGTGGGCCTGAATTCCTTTGCCACTTTATAATTGTGACCTTGGAGAAATTACCATCACTTTGAGTCTTAGCTTTCTTACAATTTAAAAAAGAAGACTAGTACATAATCCATAGGATTTTTAAGGTAATTAAGTTAGGTAGTACATATAAAGAGCACATTGTTGCTTAAAAAGAACTTTAATAAATAATAATAATTATTGTTATTATTATAATTTTTTCATCATATGAACCTCATTATACAATTAAATGCATTACAAATGCATAGGAATTTAGGATTTTTTAAGATGAGCATTTGATTTGAGATGTCACAAAACAGAAAACTTTCATCTAGACCAACTTACGATTGTAAGGATTAAATAAGTTTACATAAGCACATGACAAAAATAAGCTTTTTGTAGTAGTTTATGAGCATATCCTTTAAATAATACCTTATTAAGCACATAGAAATTAGGATTTTTGTTGAGCCAAATAAGCATTTTGTTCTATTGTTAAAATTACCAGTCTTCTTCAAGTTATGATAGTATGGGCCTTGCAATTTTTATCCATTTGAAAGGAAAGCAAACTGTTCTAAAAAAAATTGTTGTAACCTGGTCATGGAGAAGTGGAGCTATGACTGTTTCTATGTATTGAATAGTTAAACTTAATAAAATTAAAATAGAGAAATTATTGAGCATATCTTCTACTGAAATAAAACTTTGAGAGAAATATAATTCATGCATTTTTCTGACCTCTACAGCAACTCATTCTTTCTGTTAGTTTTCACAGATACAGAAAAGCTATCTTGAATATACTTAAGTTGGATCCACACCAAATGCCTTGGTATAGATCAAGAGTGGGGCTTAGTTCATTTCTAAGGTGCCAGATGAAAAAATAGGTTTCATTTTAGTGGTCTGCTTACCTTGGGAGTTTTGAGATATTTCTTAGAACAGTGTTTCTGATAATATAAGGGCAAGACCTTGGTGCACTTGATGGAGCCACTCTAGTCAATCTGAACTAAATACTTACATATGGCTTCATGCCAAAAGGACCATTTTGAAATACATAAAAAATGCATTCACTTGGAGCAACAGAGTTTCATATATCTTTATTTTCTAATTCTTTAAAACTCTGCTGTGACCGTATGGAATGGAGAATAGAAATTGTAAGTGAAAATTTCTCGTTTTACATAAACCACATTTGTAATGGTTTGCAAAGAAGAAAAAAATTTGTTATACTACATGTATATAAAGTAATGGCTTTGTTTTTCGACCTTTGGGTGACTATTACAATGCACGTTATGTAACAAGCAAAGTAGCAGAATCATCAGTGGAAAAGGTGTTCCACTTTACACTCTGGTCTGGAGGTGAGGGGCCTGCAGATGCCAGGGTTCTGGTTATGGGGGAGCCTAGCTGGCAAAATGACAGTGATGCCCAAAACAGGAGTCTCATGTAGCCACACCTAATATAGTATTTTTCTACTTGTGGCAACGGCTTCTTCTGGTAAGATCAAATTCCCAGGGAAGGAAGGTAACTGTGAATTTTTTAGCTTTGTTTAAGGGATAGATACTAATTAAGTGTGCTCATTTAGGAAGGTCACTTTCAATATTCATAACTGCTCTACAAGTGGGACATAATATAGTTAAAAGGATGTTGAATACACAAAATGCAACATAAACGTAAGTTGTTACCATTATCATTTAATTTATTTTTAGTAGCTTTTAAATGTCAGAGATACTTAAATGTTTAATTTTCTTTTTCTAGACTACCATAGTATGAGAATACCCTTGCCAAGGTAAAGGGCAAAGAGTGTACTTTGTCTAATCCTAGAATCCTTTGTCATGAACAGCTTATGGAGATGTTATCAGAGATGGTATATGATTTGTTCAAACATTGTTTTTTTTCGTGTCCGGCAACGGATCGCAACCCTCAGTGTCGCGCCTGTACCGGACCGGGACCGGCAACGGAATCGCAACCCTCGGTGCTGCGCCCACACCTCGCTCAGCCAGTGAGCGGGAACCGGTCTATGTGGGATCCGAACCCTCGGCGGGAGCACCGCCGTGCTCCCAAGCGGCGCACTATAGCAGTGCGCCACCGGGCTGGCCCCAAACATTGTTTTAACAGAACTTTTCTAAGGAGACCATATTGGTAGTTATTGGAAAATGACCACAAATTCTATTTTTTTTTTAAAAAAATTGCTATTCACTCTAATAAGAGCAGCTGAGATCAGACAACCCTATTAATGAATATAGTGAGAGCATTTTTTTTTCTTTTTTCCTCCTACAAGGGCCCATCAATGAAGCTGCATTCAGTTTCACAGATTAGTGGTGACCATTTCATATGCCCACCTTTCCTCTTCCTAGGAAAAAGGAATTCTCTTACCCAAGAGAATTAAGTTTCATGACTGCAAGCATATTGTCGGAGTAAAACAATTTACTGATTAAATAGATGATAAGTCAAAGTGTTACCTATAACCACCAATCATTCCTAGATCCTCTGATTCTTGCTGAAGGGGGAAAACTGCATTTCTCAAATGGATAGATGTGCTATTCTATGATGACTAGTTCCTCCCAAGTTTTCTTAATAGTTGGTGCTGAAGTTTGCAGAAGCTACTTAAGTATATTTAAAAACACACTTTGTTTCCTCTGATAGGACTGCTAAGTACATGGAAAATTTGACACAAGATAATTGGCAATTATGGCACATACTGATGTTTGCCTAGCCATTCTCCAAACCCCTAGTAATGAGCTGGTAGAAAAAATTTCCAATCACAGAAACTAAAAACATTAGACACTTTGGGTGTGGACATGTTAAGGGAAATTGCAGAGTTCCTCTGGCTAAATCTGGATTCTTGGTGTCTCAAACAAAGAATTGGATGACACATGCCAAAGGTGAAAAGCAAAGGATGGTATTATTTAGCAAGGTGAAAATATACTTTGGAGAGGATTGAGCTGGCTTAAGTGAGAGAGAGTGGCTCAAGAGGCCCAACAGGTACATCCCCAGGGGTTTAAGTTCTCTTAACTGGATTTGTGTCATTTGGTCATTGGTTGAGCCCTGAGTGTAGTCTCTGTTGATTGGCACCCTACCTGGTGGGAGCTCATTGGTCCAACCAAATTGCACCCAACGTGGGGGCGGAGCTCCCTGTCTGGAATTGTCTTTGTCTCCTGTGGCTGCTTTTGCACATGTGCATGCCTACTTCCAGTTTTCTCACTTGCAAATAACCAGATTTCCTCCTCCCACTCTTGACTCTATCTAACTTCCTGCTTCAGACATAGAACGTAATCTCAGTTATGTGAGCTAAGGCTAAGTTTCCTGAAAGCTTTCTAGGAAAAATTTCCTTCCTTAAAATAAATAAAAGTGCTCACAGAGAGCTTTCTCTCTTTCTCTTTGCATTAGACAATGTCAAAGAGGACCCAATGCTTGAAGCTTCTGCAACCTCCTGTGATTACAAGGACATAGGTGAAAGAACCTTTGGGAGGTTGGTCCATAGCTTTACCTTCACTGAACAAATGCTGGAGTAACCTAGACATATTATTTCTGAAGAAGTGTTTGACACAGAATTAATTGCATTCAAAAGGGAAAGACAGTTGATGATGGAGATATATTTTGTTGAAGCTTGCATAATTGGGAGAATGTTGAAGCCAGGATGGCATTTCTCTTAGGTGAAACTTAGGAGAAGAAATTCATAAAAGTTTGAAAATAATGAGTATTTTAGAGAACTCAGGTACTGTGCTGAAAATAGGTGATTTGAATAAAGACATAAATATTTAGTATTGACACTTCTGCCATTTTCTCCTACCTGGCTCCAAGTATGATTACCCCAACACACCTCCTTTCAACCCAGGGAATAAATTAGAAGATTCATTCTTAACAGAATTGACTAGATCAATAGATAGAAATATTTTGAGGATGTATATACAAAAAGGCAAGATTCTTTCTTCATCTTTCTACTGTGTAGTGTACCCTAAACAAACCCATTTAAGCACACATTCCTTCTAATAAACTTCAACAATAATTTACTCCTAAATATCACAGGATGACAAAAGATCACTTTATATTTGGGACAAATGTCTAACAATCACAACAACAAAACTAGAGACAAAACACCCAAATAACAAAAGGAACTCAGAGAAAATGGATTGAACATAAGTACCAGAAAAAAAATACAAAGATGCTTATAATTAATGTCCTCGGAATGAAAAGAGAGTATATTGTATACAAGAAATGAGAAGAGGATACCATTAAAATAAATATTTAGTCAACAAAAAAATACTTTGTTTTAAGAGTAAAATGCTTGGAAATTATAAATCTAATAGGAAAAATTATAGTAGATAGAAGAGTCATCAAAAAAAATTCGCAGAAAGTGGAAAGACAAAGCACAAAGAAATGGCAACTGGGAGAGAGAAAAGATCAGAAAATTATAGAGTTAATGTGAGAGGCTCAAAATCCAAATGGCAGGATTTCTAGAAATGTAACAAAAAATGGATGGGAGAAAATTATCAAAGAAAAAATCCAAGATTTTAAACAAACTTCCCAGAATGGAAGAAAAGGAAGTTTTAGACTTAAGGCACATCAGTGTTCAGTCCTGTGGGTGGAAAAGAGCCAATGGCAAGTCAAGGAGATTCTATCATGAACTTATCATGTGCCACCAGACATCACCTAAAGACAGGAAAGCCTTGTGCCATTCCAAAATGAAAGTCCATGAAGGCAGATTAGTTTAAAACTAAGTCTGAATGTAGTTGGTATTAATAAATGAGAAAATCAGAATATCATATCAATAATCTTTAGTTTTTGTTCTCACTCTTTTTATTGGGAGAGATAATTTTCTGATTAGGCAAATGATAACACCTTTTAAAATCTCTGGGGAATGTGTTTTCTATTTAATGTCACTTAATGCCAAAAGAGCAGTCGGTGTCAGAGCTACTTTTGTTGATACTTATTGAACTGACAATTTTGTGTTTGTTTCAATAGCATCTGATAATTTCATGACCTTTTAGTTTATCCAAACTGAAGCACAGAATGACTGGGTCTTGGTCCAGTTGTTTTAGCTCTTTCTTTTTTTTTAGCATGTAACAATGAGGACATGTGATGATTGGAGGCAGTGTAGGAGTAGGCAAATATGTAGCTTAAAGTTTTATACAGCTGAATTAAAGTCTTGGCATACCTAGACTTTTCTGTGTGTATGACCTTGAGAAAGTTACTCAATTTCTTTAATCTCAGTTTTCGTAACTGCAAACTGGAGATGATTAAGTAGCAACAATAACAAAAATAATAATTTCTTTTACTGTTGCTCTGAAGATTAAATAAAATAATCTATGTAAAATAGATCAGAGTGTGAAAAACCTGAGTACTAAAAAAATGTTAGCTATTGTAACTTATAAAAGATATTTTCTTTTCATGTCATTTGATAGCTCATCATTAGGCTTGAATATAATTATGTTTTTGACATGATGTATATGAGGAAATAAGAATTTTAATAGTAGTAATGAAAATAATAATAGCAAATACATATTTACATATTATATTGGCATTGGTTTTGATGCTGCTTTGTTAATATTTCTGAGTCAGATACTATTTACTTTTCTGAGCTTACGATACCATGACAGGGAAAATATACTACAACTCTGCACATTTTTCCTCACCACCCATAATTGTCATTGAGTTTCCAATAAATTTTCCTTCATATTTAATTAATATGCATCATGATTGATTTACCACCTCTGGGAAAGAAATGGCATGTGATCCTATCCTTGGCAATTTAACACATCCTTCTTTTCTGCCATGTGGATGCATTTGTTTTAAATGTAGATAAAACAGAGTATGGAATAAAATCATCTAACATAATTCATTCCCGGAGTTATCAATTTGCATTTGAACAGTGTTTGGTCCACGTGTTAGTGTGTGGCAGGCACTCTTGGTTGAGACCCAATCTCCATCCTTTACCCTTTCCTCCTCGGTCACCTTCTAATGAGTGGTCTAAGGGTGGTTGCTTGTACTGATTATAGCCAAAGAGAAATAAGTTAAAATAGGCAGAAGTCACTGCAGGGGGTTCCTGAGAAAGCTTTGTAGACTGAGAAAACTCAGCATGACCCTTTGGGCTTTGTCCTTTTCTTTTATGTCTGCCTATGACAGATTACATTATGCCTAGAGGTGAAACATTCGTAACCACAAGGACAAAAAAGAGAATCAGTTGGGGGTGTCTAATGGTACCAGTTCTGGATTGTTTGCCTCCTGAACTTATTAAGTAAGAAAAGCAAAATGAAATGAAACAAATGAGTAAAGCCTCTTCAGTGGATTTAAGCCTTTGTCAGGTTGTTTGTTGCTTGCAGCAAAATAATTTGTTTTCCTAATACAACTAGACTGAATTTATAGTAATGTCACTATAAATATATAGCTCATTATATTATATATATAGTATTATATAATATATTAATATCAGTATTATATATATATCAATATATAGGTCACTATATTCACAATATAGGTATATTGGCTTAGGCCAGCCAATACGAGTTGTTGTTTTCTAAGGGGTATATACTAAGGGAAATCAGAAATGAGTGAATTTGAAAATAGTTTATTTCAGGCAAGGCCAACTGGGCTTGTTCCCCTACTTGGATCAGCTTATCCTGGAAACTGGACCTTTAGTATAAGTACAGTAGCTAAAGCTTTGAGCCCTGCACAGTAATAATGGGACATTTATTCACTGATTTATTAAACATATATTTATATATAAGCTTTAAAAAATGTTTATTATGTTAGGTTTAGGTACGGCATAATAGTAAGCTTTATAAAACAAATTTGATAGCATTTTAACTTTTTCTGTATGTTGATAAATATTCATATAGAATGTGGATAACATGTTCCTTGAAAATTTGAGATTTCTCTACAAATATTTCTGAGTCCTATGTTTTCCTTGGAGTGAATTCTTTGAGAGTGTTTCCCTTTTTTTTTTCCTGTTTTTAATCTATTTAATTTTCACTTCTCCTTTGAACAATTTTGATATTTTAGGTTTTATTTAAAATGATTAATTTTATTGTTTTTTAAACTTACAATTTAATAAACATAACTAAATTTGGTAATTTGTAAAAAATGAAAAAAATTATACAATTTATATAATTCTCATATTGTCTTTCATATCGTTGTGTTTGATTTTTGACTTGATTGTCAGGGATTTGTAAAACTGAATATGTTAGAAATTTCGTTTGGCTTTTAGAGGTAGAGACCAGAGATAACTACTGCTTAAACACGGCCTAAAGAATCTAATATAGATCAAGTTCAGATGTAGGTAGTACAGGGCTGATGAAGCAGATTCACTCTCAGCAGGAACTCTATCTCCTTCAAGATTTCTAGTCTCCTATCATTAGCACAGAATTTTCAACCCAGAGTTGCTTTATAATTCAAAATGGTTTCTGGAAATCCAGCCTGACCACTGAGTTCACAGCAGAAACAAAGGGGAGGGCAAAAAGGAAAGCCCCTTTCAATAGATTCCCTTTACATTTTATTGGCTGCTAGTACTTGCAAGGGCAGCTGGGAAATATAGGTTTACAGCTGGACACATTGCTCAAGTTCTGTCAGTAAATAAGGGGAGGATGGCAAGTGAGTAGGCAGTTCTCAGTGTCTGCCACACTAGATACACAGAAATTTTGTCACACAATCCAAGTTATGGGAAAATCCATTGGAAAAATGCTGTCAGAATAATTTACTTCTGCTTCTTTCATTTTAACCTCATTTTTTTTTTTTTTTGCAGTTGGATGGTTTGGGGATCCAAAACCGTGACCTTTGTGTTACCAGTACCATGCTCTCCCAAATGAGCTAACCAGCCAGACTGATTCTTTTAATTTTAAAAAATAAAATTAAGGTTGTACAAGAGTGATTAACAAAATTCTGTTCTGCTAAACACTGTTAAAACATTCCAGCACAATTAGATTGGCAATCATGCTTTGGAAACCAAAAGGCTGTTATATTTATTTCTTTTTTGTTCTATAGCAAGCAGTAAGAAATTGATTTTTCTTTATTGCAGATGTGCCTATATCTTAGTATGTTTTTTTATATCCAGTTGTGCATTCTCACATGTTAATTTAGCTTTTATTGCAAATGTTTAAAAATTTAAGTTCCATTAACACTCCCAATACAGTATCTCAGGATAAGAAAATGAAACATGGGTATTCTATGCTGATTGAAATAAAATATCATAAAGTAGAAACTAAATAACTAGAAGCATTTATCAATATATACTTGATATATTTTCAGTCAACTAGCAGGCTGATAGTACTGCCAAGGTATATACACATATACCCAGAGGCCAAATTCTTAGTTCATTTTTACAAAAAACAGTTAACCTAGATTAGACAAGCTCTTGCTGAAATTGAGCCCTATCCTAAGTGTCTTTTTCTTCAATAGAATTTCTTTTCTAAAACATTGCACTGAAACTTTTTATTCCCAATGATACAGGGGCAAGCTGGAGAGTGTCTTATTATGATCTCTTATATTGATTAAACAAATAAACTTGCTGTAATGTTTCTAAGAGATCTACTTGAACAATTGCCTGCTACATTTATGTTGAAAATTCTTTATATCTGGTGGCATCTCAAATGTAAATACAAACATTATTTTTAAACCATGTGATTAAAGTGTATTGATACAATGAATTTCTTGTATTGGCTTTATATAAATAGTGCATGGTATCTCATACACATGTACACAGATACATATATATTCCATGTATACATGGTTATCCCATTTCTGTCACCTAACAGGTGCACCTTGGGTAATATGTGTGTCTCTATTACCACATTTCTAAAGAGAGCATAATATAGCACCTACCTTCTCAGTTTCTTATGAGAATTAGATAAATTAACTCAAATAAACACCTTCAGAAAAATGTCTGGCTTTTAATAATGGTCTGTAATGTTTTGCTATTATGCCAATTATTAATATGATGATCATCACAACTATTGATCCACTTATTAACTTGTAACAGTATACAGGACACTAAACTTGGATTTAGTTCTTCTCTTGGTTCTCCACTAACTAGATATATAACATGGGGCAAATCATTTAAATTTTCTGTATTTTGTTTCCTCATGTGTAAAGTGGAACTGACTATAAGGATCTATAGCACTGTGCAATAGAGCTTTCTGCAAATGGTAAATATCTTCGGTAGTTGCATGGACATATATTCATCCACTAATCACATGAGGAACTGAATTTTAATTTTAAATAGGCTCATGTGGCTGATGGCTACCATGTCAGACAGTGCAGGGCTGTAACATTCCAGGATTTTACATTCATTTATCTACAGTCATTAACAAAACAAGACTGTAATGGGAAAAAATAGTTTTTAGGCCCATGGTATTCATTCATTCCCAGAAGAGGTCTACTTTCAGGGAACCTCTGAAATGTCAAGATAGCCTTGCTTCTTTTCACTTATGCACAAGTCAATTTATTTTCCCCATATACTTGCATATTTTAATGAATAGCCACTTTCTTAATAAAGTCTGTATTTGTGTTTTAATTTACATATATAAGATATTTTAAAATCTGGTGATTACTCCAAAGTTGGCTCACAAAAGCCCAGAGAAAGAATAAAACATATGTTAATAGTAAAAAATATAGGCTTATAGTGTTTTTTTTTTTTAATCCCGGACACACATTAGAATCACCTGGAGGACTTTAAAAAGATTTGATTTTTGAATTTCATCTCAAAGATTCTGAGTTACTTGATCTAAGGTTAGGTCTTGCATTGGTATGTTTTCATGTGATTCAAATAGGCAGTCTGAGAACCACTGGCTAAAACCTTTGGGGAAGAATGACATGACATTAGTTCTCACAGCATCCCAGGACAAACCATGAATCGTTATTCACATTTCAGAGTCATCTTTATCAAATCTCAGTATGCATAGAATTTCCTTAGGAGTTCAGAGAAATCTTCGTTGACAGGCACACTGGTGATTGTTATGCAGACACAGCTTGGTTTACATGTTAAGAAGAACTGCTCTAGAGAACAGTCAGAGTGCATGCCACCTTGTAAGCTTGGATATGAAATGAGTAAGTAGAGGACCTTGATGCTATATATCATATTTGTTAGTGTTCATATTTGTTAGATTTGGAATTCTTGTATAAATAGATATTTATTGAGTGCAGTATAGGATGTGGATAGTTGTTGCAGAGATCCTAAAATAAACATGGTGCTGGGGGAAATAATGGGCCTTATCTATTTGCCTCTTTAGTCATCCGTTTACCAGCAGTGACTGTAGAAATTTAGACAGGAAGGGAAGGCTCTAGTTTATAGCCCATGGCAATGAAGGTTTTGGTTGCTGGTTGTCTCCTGAAAATTCTTCTTGAATACCATTTATTACCATGGTAATTTTAAATGGCCCAATTTTGGTTTCTAGCCTTTGCAGACCTAGAAACCTTATTTTGTCTGAAAGCATATGCAATCATTGGGTGTTATATTTTTATTAACCAAACTAACTTAACTCATAAAAACAAAGAATGACAGTTTATCAATTCATGATGATAAATAATTACTACACAGACCATAATATTCATGCACCATTGATTAATGCATTTTATTTCTATAGATTCATGTACATGAGAAACAAAAACATAAACTAAGCTTGCTTACTAGACACAAAATAAGAATAAAGAGAATATTTAGATTAATTGAACTGTAATGCCATTAGACTACAATTAGATGGAAGTATCCACATCATACAGAGTTGGTATTATAATGGGCCAGAAAAATTGCAATTGGTGAGCCAGTTTCCCTCTCCCTTGAGTAGTGCTTAGGTGGACTCTGTCAACATTACCTTCTGTGACTTTCCCACCATTACACTTTCATGGCTAAATAACTCTGTTCCCTCTTTTTAAAAAATAGATACACTGTTTCTCTAGATATGGTGATGCAGTTGACTGGGTTTTAGTCTTCTGTTAGCACTGGTTTATTGAGGTTGCAAAGAGCAGACATTCTCAGATTTCCACAGGTGTTAACAAATGCAGGCTTATTATAATAGTCCACGGAAGAAATGGTTTTGAAGCTAATATCAGCAAACTGTTGAGAGCTTGGATATATTTCAGGATACACAACAGCGACCTTAGTGACCTTATCGCAGCTCTAAGAGTCCAGCAACAGCTCTCTTGACTAATTATATAAATATGCCTTCAAAAGCTGTCATCTGTTCCATCAACTCTAGCATTTCTAAATATAGTTGAGACCCAACTTTTATTTATATTTCTCTTCTGTTGCCTTTGGTTCTCTCTGAGTGTCTCATAGTCAACATATCTTAGTGAGAATATGATTTACTCACTTTTTTACTAACAGTAAACACCCTTATTGGGTAGGATTCCTAGGCTATCTTTCTCCACAAGCATCTGTATCCTCTATGTTTAGCACATTGATGGCTACTTTGTTAGAATTCTGCTCTGTGGTCTGATTAGATAAGTCATGAATACTCATGAAGGAATTCCTGATTTGGACAGCTTCCTTTACAAGAAGGCTGTAGATCCGTAAGGTACTTATGTCTGTACAGCCTTTATAGTACACCAAGTTCTGCAGGCCTAGGAGCAAGTGTGTTTTTCTGAGATACTTTGTGATGCTTTTCTCTGATCAACTATGTATTGGTTACCTACAGAATGGGAGAAAGTATTTGCAAAATATGCCTTTGACAAGGGGCTAATATCCAGAGTACATAAGGAACTCAAATAACTCAACAGCAGAAAACCACAAATAATTAAATTAAAAAATGGGCAAAGGACCTGAATAGATATTCTTGAAAAAATACATACAAATGGCCAACAGGCTCATGAAAAAAATGCTCAACATTACTAAACATCAGGGAAGTGCAAATTAAAACCACAGTGAGATATCATCTCACTCCATTTAAAATGGCTATTATCAAAAAGAGAAAATAAACACTGGCAAGGATGTGGAGAAAAGGGAACTCTCCTGCATTGTTGGTGGGAATATAAATTGGTACAGCCACTGTAGATAAAAGCATTCAGGTTCCTCAGAGAACTAAAAATAGATCAACCTTATGACCCAGTTATCCTCCTGCAGGATATATATCCAAAGGAAAGGAAGTCAATATATCAAAGAGACATCTGCACCCTCATGTTCACTGCAGCACTATTTACAATAGCAGGAGATGGAGTTGACCTAAACGACCATGAACAGATGAATGGATTAAAAAAATCATGTGATATGCATACACAGTGGAATACTATTCAGCTATATATCTATCTATATCTATATCCATATCTATATCTATATCTATAATCCTGTTATTCACAGCAACGTGGATGGAACTCGATTGTCATGTTAAGTGAAGTAAGCCAGGCACGGAAAGACAAATACCACATTTTTAGATTTCACTCATATGATGGCTGGCTGGTACAGGGAACTGAACTCTTGACCTTGGTGTTATAAGGCCATTCTCTAACCAACTGAGCTAACCAACCAGCCTATCTTAATACAATCTTAACAGTATATATTTATTTAACAGATATGGACTGAGACTATAGTAAGTGGAAAATACTGTTCTAGCCAATAAAGACATATCTTAATTCATTCTCATTTAGTAAGTGAGTAATTTATCTTAAATAACTCATGTATAAAAATATTTTTGCTGACAAAAATAAAAATGAATTCCAAACAGGCATCACATCACATGTGTTTTAAAGACTGAATTTATATCAAAATATCTATTCCCGTCAACTCTATGGTAATTCATCATTTGATAAAAACTTCCTTTACTACTTAAACTTTTGAATTTGTGCATTTTGCATGAAATTGTGAAGTGATTTATTTAAAAAAAGTTTAAGTCTCAGAGCAATCTTATTTCCTTTATTTTCAAGTTCTTGGGGGAATGTCTCCTTAATAATGTATCAGAGATTAAATTAGACCAACTTGTTTTAAACAGAATTGGTAGACCTGGCAACAAAGATCAGATACAAAATCTGGTCAAAGTAATTAGAAGAATATTTTGCAAAATATTTATGCAAAATCCAACTTAACAATGGAAATATTTTCCAATCATCTTTAGCATTATGGTTATTATTTTGATGAGTTTTCAGCTTTTTCATAATGGGTTTGACACCAGAGCATAGGTGTCATGAAAACCACTGCTAAATCAAAGCCAAAATGGGAAAGGAAAAGATTCATATTAATATCATCATCATTGGACACATAGATTTGGGCAAGTCCCCCACTACTGGCCATCTGATATACAAATGTGGTGGAGTCAACAAAGAACCATCAAAAAATTTGAGAAGGAGGCTGTTGATATGGGTAAGGGCTCCTTCAAGTATGTCTGGGTTTTGGATAAACTGAAAGCTGAGTTCGAGCGTGGTATCACCTTTGACAACTCTCTGTGGAAATTTGAGACCAGCAAGTATTATGTGACTGTCTTCATTAAAACATGATTACAGGCACATCTCAGGCTGACTGTACTGTCCTGATGGTTGTTGCAGGATTTGGTGAGCTTGGAAGCTGGTATCTCCAAGAATGGGCAGCCCTGTGAGCATGCTCTTCTGGCTTACACACTGGGTGTGAAACAACTGATTGTTGGTGTTAACAA
>NW_007736525.1:57262-63313 GCF_000696425.1 Galeopterus variegatus
CAACAAAGAACCATCAAAAAATTTGAGAAGGAGGCTGTTGATATGGGTAAGGGCTCCTTCAAGTATGTCTGGGTTTTGGATAAACTGAAAGCTGAGTTCGAGCATGGTATCACCTTTGACAACTCTCTGTGGAAATTTGAGACCAGCAAGTATTATGTGACTGTCTTCATTAAAACATGATTACAGGCACATCTCAGGCTGACTGTACTGTCCTGATGGTTGTTGCAGGATTTGGTGAGCTTGGAAGCTGGTATCTCCAAGAATGGGCAACCCTGTGAGCATGCTCTTCTGGCTTACACACTGGGTGTGAAACAACTGATTGTTGGTGTTAACAAAATGGACTCCACTGAGCCACCTTTTAGCCAGAAGAGATACAGGAAACTGTTAAGGGAGTCAGCACTTACATTAATAAAATTGGCTGCAACCCCAACATAGTAGCATTTGTGCCAATTTCTGGTTGGAATGGTGACAACATGCTGGAGCCACGTGCTAATAAGCCTTGGTTCAAAGGATGGAAAGTCACCCATAAAGTTGGCAATGCCAGTGGAACCACAATGCTTGAAGCTCAGGATTACACCTTGCCACCAACTCATCCAACTGACAAGTCCTTTCATCTGCCCCTCCAGGATGTCTATAAAATTAGTGGTATTGGTACTGTCCCTGTGGGCTGAGTAGAGACTGATGTTCTCAAACCTGGCATGGTGGTCACCTTTGTTCCAGTCAGTGTTACAACTGAGGTAAAGTCTGTTGAAATGCACTATGAAGCTTTGAGGGAAGCTCTTCCTGGAGACACTGTGGGCTTTAATGTTAAGAATGTGTGTGTCAAAGATTTTCATCATGGCAAAGTTGTTGGTGACAGCAAAAATGACCCACCAATGGAAACAGCTGGCTTCACCGTTCAGGTGATTATCCTGAACCATCCAGGCCAAATCAGTGCTGCCTATGCCCCTGTACTGGATTGTCACACAGCTCATATTGCTTGCAAGTTTGCTGAGCTGAAGGAGATTGATTGATGTTCTGGTAAGAAGCTGGAAGATGGCCCTAAATTCTTGAAATCTGGTGATGCTGCCATTGTTGGTATGGTTCCTGGCAAGCCCATGTGTACTGAGAGCTTCTCTGACTATCTTCCTCTGGGTCATTTTGCTGTTTGTAATTTGAGACAGACAACTACTGTGGGTATCTTCAAAGCAGTGGACAAGAAGGCTGCTGAAGCTGGCAAGGTCATCAAGTCTGCCCAGAAAGCTCAGAAGTTTAAATGAATATTATCCTTCATACCTGCCACCCAAGTCTTGATCAGTCGTGGGAGAATGGTCTCAGAACTGTTTATCTCAACTGGCCATTTAAGTTTAATAGAAAAAGTCTGGTTAATTATAACAATACATTGCAAAACCTTCAGAAAGAGAGGAGAATGTTTTGTGGGCCATTTTTTTTATGTGGCAGTTTTAAGTTATTAATTTTTAAAATCAGTATTTTTTAATGGAAACAACTTGACCAAAAATTAGTTACAGAATTTTGAGACCCATTAAAACAAAGTTTAGGTCTGGCCCGGTGGTGCACTGCTACAGTGTGCCGCTTGGGAGAGCGGCGGTGCTCCCGCCGAAGGTTTGGATCCCACATACAGACCGGTTCCCGCTCACTGGCTGAGCGAGGTGTGGGCACAACACCGAGGGTTGCAATCCCGTTGCTGGTCCCGGTCCAGTACGGNGTACGGGCGCAACACTGAGGGTTGCGATCCGTTGCCGGACACGAAAAAAGACAAAAAGGAAAAAAAAAAAAGAAAACAAAATTTAATGAGAAAAAAAAGATGAGTTTTCATATGAAAATAATATAACGTCAGGTTTACATGTAATATGACAAAATAGAAATTACCAATGGCAAAATAGGAAAATATGCCATTTTATTCAGTAAAAGAAATTAATAAATCTTTTTTTTGAAGTACAATGTCCCTCCTATTCTTTATTAAACCATATAAATTTTAAAGAAACCAGGATCTGCATGGACATAAAATTGGTATACGTTCTATATTTCATAAGTATTAAATTTTGAATCCAAAGTCAAGTGCTGCATGTAGTAATATTCAGTAAATTCTTTATAAATGTGTAAATTAAACTTTAAAGGAGATAAATATTAATATCATGTATTCATTGCCATTTGAATTTTCTCAAATCACTTATTAATTATCCTTTCTATGGATTTAATTTTTATTCAGAATATCTTATAGAATATATCATGTTGGACAAAAAAAAATTATGTTTAAAGGTAGACGGTCCCAGATATTTGTAACGTCAACATTTGCCATCATTGTGAATCAATTCCAGTAGCTCATTTCAGTAGTAGATATCTCAAGGGGTAAGTGGAAATGAGAAGCAAATTAAACGTAACCGGCTTTGTATTTCACAGCACTCTCGTTCAAATATTCTACATATAAATGCTTCATGTTGCTCTACTACGAGGGAATAAATGTCAGTATAAGTAAATATGCAAGAGTGTGAATCTAAATCTGGCTTGTACAGACACATTATTGAGAATATGGTAACACCAAAATAAATTACTTTTTAAAATAGGAACAAAGGAGATGTTTTTCCTTCCATAAAGGAATGACAATAAAACAATCTCTCAGTGGTTTCTCTCCTGTATTAAGAAAAGTAAAAATGAACAAGCATGTACAACTTTTAAAATAACTTTTAATATCTGCAGTATTTTACAAAATGCTCTGCTACATAAATGCATTAAGTGTACTATTTTGTTTAACAATATTTTACTGTTGTTCTCTATTACATCTCCAGGACAAAATCTTTAAGGTCGGTGTGTTAAAAATCTTGAATCCCAACCACTGTAACTTGCATTTTACAGATAAGGGAAATAAGATGCAGATGGCCTTCAGTACCTTGATCAAAGTCACATATTTTATGTGTAGATGATCCAGGCAAGCTCATAGTACTGCGAATTGAATATTCTTTCCCATACCTCAAAGCTGTCATGCTGTTGAATTCAAAACATTATTTCATACAGGTTTCTGAAAGGATCTAGTTTCTTTCCTAAGAAACTGCTTCTCTATCTAGGGAGGGCAACACCTTGGGTTTATTATAGCATATGATGCTAACTATTCAAAAACCTGAGAGTGGTTTAGAAATAGAGGGCAGGTAGGTAAGTCCATGCTTAAGAGCCTAGCTTCACATACCATACACAAATACTGATAGTCAACTCTGTACTCCATAAATATGTATAATTAAAAATAAATAAATGAATTAAAAACAAAGAGTCTAGCCTCTACCACAAATGGGTGAAGAATCTGAAATGCTAAAAAAGCATCCCGGAAAGAATATTTGAGAGTTACCAAATCCTTTTTTAAAAAATGTCTTTGTGGCTGGGGATTTAGGTAGGTTACATGCAAAAATATTTAATTTACCTGGTGGATCTTTAATGCGGAGTCCTAATATCTCACTCACATGACTCCAATACATTTACACAAATTTTATCTTATTAACAGTGAACTATATAAAGAGGTAAATCCGTTTTAATCCCCAAAACACCAAACATGCTAGACTTTCTACTTCACCTATTTGAAGGTCTGTTATTGGAAGCTGGGAGGAAAATGGAGTTGGTTTGGTCAGGCCCTCTCACCTCACATCGGGTTGGGTATGATTCAGCACATCTGTTGTAAACAAGTTGCATGGGAGTAGAGTTAGTGTGCATGTGCACCTGTGTACCCCTTGGCTTGCCGTCATTTTTGTATACCTTCAGTATGGAAGGCAATGGCTTTGAACCACAGGGCAGCAGAGCTCACATCTAAAAATAAAGCATGTCCACGTTGCCAGTGGCTGCTCAGGTTTTTCTTTCAGTTACCTGGCTCAGGACCTACACAAGATGGGGTAGAGTAGTCTGTGATCCAGCCTCACAATTGGTGTAGTTTTGGCAGGACGAGCAGGTAAGGGAGCCATGAGCCCCTCGGGAGGGGGAGGAGATGTGGCTTCCCCCAAGCAAGTGGTACCTGGTGGCAGTGTTCCTGTAGAACGGGGCTCCACTGGAAACATGGGACCAAGTGGATGGTCCCCCAAGAGCATAGAGGAAGCTCTCAGGGTATTGAGCTCCTTGGTGAGAGATGATGAGTCCCAGAGAACGGCTGGCGTTGTGGTTTGCTGTACTGTGAGACAACATGGACCGGGTACTCTATGAGGCAGCACGGCAAAAGGCAGACATGCTGGAGAATGAAGTACAGTGACAGGTCACCCCCATTCCTGAAGCTGAGGACGATGGCAACCCTGAGGGTAGGTTGGGAGAATTTGTGCATCTTCTTGCATGACCTGCAGTGCATCAGAAAATGAACCCCTAGTTGTTTGGCTCCCATGGCTGTGGGACTAGGGGTGGATGATAAGTGTACAGTGTTTGTTAGCATCGGTGGACACTGGCACAGAAGGTAACATAATACATGGCAGCCCAGATAAATTTCCAGGGGCCACAGTGAGTGTTGATGGCTATGGAGGACATTCTATTACAGTCAAAGCTGTGTCTTTGCTGTTGAGCATTGAACAATTGCCCCCTCGTGTATATACTGTGTATGTATCGCCAGTAGCTGAACACATCTTCGGTATAGACGTACTTTATGGGTTACACCTGTGAACAATGATTGGAGAATTCCAGCTGTGGATATGGACAGTAAAGCCTGTGCTGCGGGGACACATCAAGCATGATCCACAGGTGTTACCCAAGCCAAGGCATGTGGTCAATGTGAAACAGTACCGCCTGCCTGAAGGACATGCAGAGATAGGTGCCACTATCTTGGAGTTGGAGAAGGTTGGCATTATTCATCCTGCACCTAGTCTTTTAACATCCTGGTATGGCCAAAGAGAAAACCTGATGGTACTTGGAGGATGACTGTGGACTATCGGGAACTGAACAAAGTAGTGCCTCCTTTGCATGTGGCTGTGCCTTCAGTTCACAACTTGATGGATCAGCTGATGACTCAACTAGGAACTTATCATTATGTATTGGACCTTGCAAATGCTTTTTTCTCTATTCTGATCTCAGCTGATAGCCAAGATCAATTTGCCTTCACCTGGGAGGGAAGGCACTGGACTTTTCAGGTGTTACTCCAAGGCTAACTGCATAGCCCAACCATCTGTCATGGTTTAGTGGCTGGAGACCTAGCCAGGTGGACTATGCCCAGTAAGGTTACAGCGTTACATTACATAGATGATGTCTTACTAACCTTTGATTCTCTTGCAGATTTAACCAAAGCAGCTTCAATGCTGCTAGGTCATTTGGAACAATATGAGTGGGTTGTATATAAGGGTCTTACCCTCTGGATATGTACTTGGAAATATCAGTGATGGCTGGTAGGGGACAAGCCATGTGGCAAGAATTATGGGAATTAGGACATGGAAAGGAAGTAAATCTTTTTCATGTTGCAGGACATTCCCCCTTAACCAGTCCAGGCAATGATGAAGTTGATGCACTGTCTAATTAAGATGGCTGGAGAGAGCTCCAGCAGCTGATGTAGCTGGGTGGCTACACTGGAGAATGCAGTATGCTGGCTGCAAGACTGTGTGGTCAGTGGCTCACTGGGTGCCACAGAAACCCGAGAAAGAATGCCCCTGATGGGCAGATGTACCCTTGATGGGTCGCTGGGTGCTGCATGCAGATAGGCAGAAAACCCAAGAGGAGGATGCTCCTAACATGGTGGCAGGTGGATCTTGTGAGGTCACTGGCAAAGTCAGAGAATGTTAGGGATATCTTCACAACCATTGAAACAGCTACTGGTCTTCTGTTTGTATGGTTTAGAAAGGCCCTAGGCCAGGTAAGCACTGTTAAGGTGTTGAATAGCCTTATGGCCATGTACAGTCAGCCCCTCGTCATAGAAAGTGATGATGGAACCTACTTTACTGGACATGAATTACAGAAGTGGGCTTCTCAGTTGTTTATTCAGTGGAAGTTACATGTGCCATATCATATACCCAGGCAGCAGGAATGATTGAGCAGTATAATGGTCTTCTAATAAAGGGACTAAGGCTATCTACCCAAACCCCATCACTGAAGGTGCAGTCATGACAG
>NW_007736526.1:0-2416 GCF_000696425.1 Galeopterus variegatus
CGGAGTAGCCTGGCCCTCAAACTCATGCAGGTGAAGGAAGAGAAAGCTGAGTGTGGAAGAGTGCCGATAAGCAGCTTGAGCTGGGTGTCGGGCACATTCCATCCTGGAGCAGGTTCAAGCTTGAGAACTGTTAAGAACCAAAATCTTCTCCCAACCCAGAAATCCTCTCCACAAGGTAGTAGAGAAAGAAAACAATTTTATTATTGACTAAGCATTAAACCAGAATGTGACATGCATCACAGGCAATCCACTAAGAAATTGCAAAGACAAAAGGAAATCTCACCCTTCTGTATAGCCAAGCAGGTACAATCTATTACATACATGTTTCGAGATACACAATAACCAGTCCTCNCCCCTTAGGGTTCTACCCAACCATCTCTGCCCTAAAGCTTTGCTTCCGTCCCGAGCATCAGAAAGGGGCAGGAAAGGATTGGGCACAGTTCGATGAGGAGAGAAAAAAGGAAACAAAGCTGCCAATGAAGGCCCTGAGCTATTGAGTGATACCTATGCCCCTACCCTGTACCCTCCTCTCCCGGCATATTCACCCTGCCAGAGTTTAGCCGAAGGAGAGAAAGCAGCACCTGAAGAAGTGGAGGAGGCTAGCCCACCCTTAAAAACACCCCCACAGAGCCGCAGGCTTTTCCTGTCATGGCTCGCTGGGAACCCCCAGCCATCCACAGCCCGTGGGGGGGAGCGGCCCCTCAGGCCTATCCAATCAATGTTGCCCCCGGTGGAAATAGGCCGGCTGCTTGGTACCCTTGGGAAGCTCATGACCTTAAAGAGCTGAAAAAGGCTGTCACAGAGGATGGACCCAATTCGCCATGGGCAGAAACCATCCTCCAGGGCTTAGTGCACCAACCCTGCATGACCCAAGATTGGAAAATGCTCTGTAAGGCTGTCCTCCCCCCAAACTTGTTTATCAAGTTCTGCACCTTCTTTAAAGAAGAGTGCCATGTGCAGGCAGAGATAAATCAATCAGTAGCATTGCCCAATGCCACCAACACCAGACTCACCTTCCTGTGGGTCCTTGGCAAAGATTCCTGCGTAGGTGCCAACAAACCCTTTTGCAGCACTGTGGCAAATTTCACCACCCCCAAAACCTGAAATAAGTGGTCCTGAAACAAGTGGGCCGCAGGGGCAGCTGCGGTGGCCATCAACTCCCTCTTGGGAGTTATTGGAGCAGGTAACAGGACCGCCAGGATAGCCTTGCACATCAACAGGTAGCTTCCCTTACGGAGGCAGTGGACATAGATTTTGGCTGCTTGGAGGTGTCTGTATCACATTTAAAAAAAATCACTAACATCACTTTCTGAAGTTGTTTTACAGAATCAATGTGGACTAGACCTGTTGTTCTTACAGCAAGGAGGATTATGTGCTGCCCTCAAAGAAGAGTGTTGCTTCTATGCTGACCACTCTGGAGTAGTCAAAGATTCCTTAGCTAAGCTTAGAGAAGGATTAGAAAAGCGAAAAAAAGAACGCAAAGCCAATAGTAATTGGTTCCAAAGCTGGCTTTCAAGTTCCCCATCGCTCACCACCCTGCTGTCCTCTCTGGCAGTCCCCCTATCCATTTTCCTTGTCTTAATCATCTTGGGGCCTTACGCCATTTGCCAGGTTGTGTCCCTTATAAGGCGCAACACCACTTCTCTCGTAATGCTCACCCAGGCGGTAGAGGAGGTGGCCCATAATAGAAGCCCTGACAGCCCTTGGGTCAATATGACCCTTTAAAAAATCAACGCCAATCTGTAAGGCTCTGCCCCACCCCCGCTTGGCTGGATAGTCAATGACGGGTAAGATTTCCAGAGGGAAGCAACCTAAGACAGGCACAGCCACCAGAGGGAATGGAGGCGAGGCTGGGAATGTTAGCCACCTCCAGCTGCCTTATTAAAACAAAAAGGGGGAATTGTCGGGCCTTAAAAACTAATGCCACTTTAAGTGACATTACAAGCAGCGCCATTATGGGCCCACAAGGGTGTATTAACCTGGCAGCCTAAGACGGCACTGGGAGGAATTAGGGTGGGAGTGTCTGCAGGAACCTTGCCTTAGCCCTCATTGACCAAATACATGCTTCCGCGCACGTAAATACTGTGTGATTGCAATAGCTAGGCATTGAGACAGGATGCATGCCCTTGACCTTTAAACTGATAGGATTATGTTAAAACCTCCCTTCCCTATTTGTCTTTAAAAGCAAATGCTTGTGTGGTAATAAACGGAACTGCTTCGACAGAACCCCCGCCGCGTCTGAGTTTCCTTTAACCAGGCTGTCTGGGGCCGGCAGTGTGCTCACCTCTCTTCACAGCTCTCTTCCCCTGTCTCTTTCCAAAGGGGAATGGAGGGAAAGAGGAATCCAGGCCATTCGCTTGCCCACCAAAAGAATGAGGCTAGGGCTGTTTGGGTTGGCTGGCGGTGGACCCAACAG
>NW_007736526.1:3039-3517 GCF_000696425.1 Galeopterus variegatus
TTTTCTTCAAAATGGACCTGGAAAAATGATATCTCATCTATGTGATTTCTTACTTCCAACACTAAGAACTGTTTGAATTCAAAACCCATGAAAACACATATACACAAAATTTCCCATATTTATCTCAGATATTTCTGAATACCAAACCAACCCAAATTTGTTTTCATATAATTTCAATTTTTCATATAAATCAATCCACAAACATTTACTTTATGTATATGTGTGTGTGTGTGTGTGTGTGTGTGTGTGTGTGTGTGTGTGTGTGTGTATTCAAATCTTTAGCTAGCTTTAGGGGATATACTTAGTATGACTTTAAGTGAACAAATATAATTAATTTTCTGCCAAAAATATTATTTTCTATAAAAAACATAATGGAAAATAACAAGTAAACAGACAAGTAAGCAGTCTGAGGTAGGAGATTCTTAAAACACATCTCTGTAAATTATAAGAAATTTCTGTTCTTTTGGAAAAGAGACCA
>NW_007736526.1:4402-14569 GCF_000696425.1 Galeopterus variegatus
GATTCTTAAAACACATCTCTGTAAATTATAAGAAATTTCTGTTCTTTTGGAAAAGAGACCAGGTCAAAAATTCAACTACATAATGAATAAATAAGGCATAAATATAGTTTTGACTTAAATTTTATAAGTGGTAAGTAGATATATTCTAACTTCTCTTTATTTTACAAATAAAGGGTAATGGCTACATTAGTGTTTTCCAGTCACTATCAGTTTTTTCACTCAAATATTCTCATCGACCATGGTTGGAAACTGTCGCCTATGTATTCAAATTAGATTTTTAACTAAATCTTCATCAATATATTTGAGGATTTTTTTTAATTTCCAAAATTAACTTCAATAGATAAAAGGATTTTGATAAGCAGGTAATGGAGGAAGGAATCTCAATTAAACAAACTACTCTGAACTCTGAAACCATCTCCAAAATTGTCCTCTTCATGGTATAGATTCCTACTGATTTCTTGTGGCTATTGAGTCCTTTTAAATCCTGATACTAAAACAGCTCAGCAATTTTCTTTGAAATGAGAAGGAAAATGCCTCTGCAGAACTTGAAATAGTGTGTGCCTCAGGGTAGGCATAATACACGTTACAGCAATTATTGACAAGTATAATTATTATTCAAATGCCAGTCACATACATATGCATACCTTTTCTTCACTTCTGTCAAAGCCCTGTTGTGAAACCCAGTTGGAATCAAAGTCCTTATTTCATTCTCAAAAGTGATTTGTCTCTCAAGACCCATATTCTTTGTTACTAAAATTTGATTCTGTCATGTTGGACTTCTCAGTTTCTCAGCCATGTCTATGGATATATGAAGCCCCAAAGAGAATAGAATTCACCAATTTTGTCTTTGATTCTCTTTTGCTTGATTGTTTTTTAAAAATCAGTAGAGTTTTACCGTCCTATTTTCAGTAATGATAATATGTTTTCATTAGTTCAGCTACAGTCTTATTTGGTGCATTCTAAGGTTATGAATTAATTAGTCAGGCCTAATATTGACTCTGAATTACGCCCGAACTTGATCATAAATTACTAAATCAATCAGTATTTCTCAACGCCTGCTGCTCATTAGGATAACCTGGGAAGCTTCTGAAAGCTACTAATGACGTAGTTTCCACTCTCCTAGAGTTGGCGCTGAACATTTTTTGTTTCCCAACTGATTCCAGTATAAAGGCAGAGTCAAAAAGCAGTGAAATAAGAAAGTCACTGGTCAATCTATTGTGGGCAACATACTAATCATTGAAATGCCATTCAGCTTCCTTAATGCAATCACTTATGTTCAATAAGTCCATATCACATTTATTGGTCATCTAACAGATTAGATTGTTGTGCTTAGGACTGAAGGGACAGAGATAAACAAGGCATGGGTTCCAGCATCAAAGAAAGAGTATTCATAATGTTTCTGTGCAAGTAATGTTTTCTGCTTTCATTTCCCCCTGAAGTCCACATTCACACCCAAACTCATTTTTTTTTTTTTTGTATTTACTGTGTGAGATATAGAATACTTTCATCATTATAGAAAGCTCTATTGGATAGCACTGCTCTGTTGGAGAGATGATACATAAAACTAAATAAAACAAGTTTCAGAGTGAGGGGGAAATTCCCATGGAAGTCCAATAAGCCACTTCACATTACACCATGTAAGAGAAGAGGGGTATAATCAGTGGTAAATCTTGAGCTCCTTTTTAATTGCTGTCATTTATATTCCTTCTGATGGAATTTCCTAGAATTATATCGACAATTTAACCATAAAGTAACCATCGAGAAATGGCAAAATCTGCTAATATGAAGACACATAAGTTTCTAATTTACCTGTATTACCAAGACTATACTGTTGATGGCTTTAATTTTATTAAGCACATCTGTCAAAAAATTGGTGACAAACTGCTTTTGCTAGGAGGTGACAACTGCTCAGGAGGTGACAAACTGCTTTTGCTAGGTCCAGCTCAGAAGAAGAAGTCGCAGTAATAATTTAAAATCTATTTACATTGTGCCTGAAGTTTCCATTTAGTCTGTATACAGTGATTTGATATATGGCTTCTACAACGACAGAAGCAGTGCCCTTGTCTACAAAGTTGCTTGCAACCTGACTTTAGGTCAGAGCCTGGACAGTGGTAAATAGCAGGGCATGTCTGATAAAGAGTGAGCAATGACTGTTCAATTAGAAGATCAATAAGTTACTTCCCATACACATAAATGCTTGCAAATGAGAAATTCACAGATGTTTATCTTGTTTTTTTAACAGACTTTAACCAAAGCAAAATCAATGGATGCATACTGAGCCAAAATAGACTGAATTTAAAATATAAAAGGCAATAGTGATCTCTACCAGGTAATCCTAAATGAAGCACATACCCGCCCTTAGGTCTGTGGGAAGTTGATTATCTATAGCAGAGGGTTTTGGCGTTATTGTTTCTTATTCAGCTATGTTGTTGGGAAGCAGCTGATTTTGAGTATAAAAATGTAAACGCAGAAGCAATTGATCATTTTCATATCTAATTCCTGTGATTCTACCATCCCACTGAAAGGCCAAGAGATTAAAAACTAGATGAATCACTCTACAATGAAAGCATCCGGGTGGCAGTGGGTGTAAGCACCACATTTCAAAGGAAGGAGTGGGAGTGGGAGAGCAGTGTAATTTCACTGAAGATGAAGCAGTGTTCAGAGCTGCACTTGTCAACAGAATCTGTTTTAAAATGTGCTTGCAGATCGAGTGTAAATGGCTTAGCCAGTACCAGGAGAGGTATTATTAACAGTGGATAATGGAAAATAATCTCTGAAAAGTATTTGCTTTTCTACTTGATATGCACTTTGTGTAGCATCCAACCTGAGTGGTATTTTATAATTCTTGTGCCTTCATAATTTAATTATGTTGTACATTTACAGAGCTTATCAAAGGATTTTATGAAGTATTTAGAATGTTTTTCAGGGAAGGAAATTTTGATTTGTTCTAGTTTACTTGCAGTAAGGAAAAATTTACATTACAAATCAATTTCTCTACATAGAGGGAGGAATAAGCAAATAGAAAGCACAGGCAGAGAATGGTGTAGGTCCCAACTGAGGTAGGCTCGATTATGCTGTAACAAAAAATGACTCCAGATTTCATTGGCACATAACAATGAACACTTAGTTCTCACTTAGTATAAATGATGATGTGAAATAACTGCTCATTAATGTCTGGGGCCCTGCTCAGTGCCACTATCACCTTGATTGTAGGAACAGCCCCACTGGGGACACTGCTAGATTCAAAGGAAAGGGGAAAAAAGAAGGCGGAGAACCATGTGACTCCTTGAAAAGCTTCTGTTTGGAAGTAGCACTTGTCAATTTTCATAGTCCATTTGCCAAATTCGGTTTCATGACCTGTGGACCTGAATGGACCTGAACCCCTTCCCCCACCATTAAATACTAACTGACTAGCTTTTTTGCTTCTGTAATTAGCTTGCACAAGGTTTTACAAGCCCCTGCGGGTGGGACTTTCTAGTAAGGGCAGATAAAGGATTACTAACTGACTAGCTTTTTTGCTTCTGTAATTAGCTTGCACAAGGTTTTACAAGCCCCTGCAGGTGGGACTTTCTAGTAAGGGCAGATAAAGGATTTTCCAAACCATCCAAAGTTCACCCAGTTCCGGGAAGGGCCTAACCACACAAGGGGTGGGCTGTTGGGCAATTCCCCAGTTCCTCATCTGTATACCACCCCACTGAAAGTCACCAATGAATTTAAAAGTCACCTCAGGTGACCAATAAGTTGTATACAACTCATCCTGTTGCCAAAGTCTACCTACCAAATTGTATAAAAAGTGCTTGTGTTAAGAGCTCGGGGCCGCTTCTGTCCTGAAAATGGAGCGACCCCGGCATGCTGGAATAAACACCTCTTACTTGATTGCATCGATCTCTGTCTCTTGGTCTCTGTGAGATGTGCCGTCTCAGCCAGTAGGACTTACACTATTGGTGTAGTCTTACATTCCAAACTAGAAGTCGATGAGATAGAAAGGTATAGTCATCCATAGCAAGGAGCCCTGAAAGAGGAATAGCAAATATTCAAACAAATAATACCATCTACCACACTGTGGTCACAAGCTTAGCTGCTGGAGTCATACAAACTTTATTTCAAATCCCAAATCAGGAACATTATGATCTTTAAGCAACATAATGCCTGTAAAATACTGCTATGTAGCATATTGTCTGACACTTAGAAACACTCAGTATTAGCTGTTACCACAGTCAAGTCTTGTTTAAACGTTTTTTGCTGCTTTTGGTTCCTTTAATATTATAATAAAGTTCCTTAATGTATTTGAAAAACAGTTGTAGTTCTAAATGTTCTCAGATACCTAATGGAAACTAATACAGCTATTAGTTTCAAAAACTCAACAGCAATTTACATAATACTTCTTTGCTCATCATATTTTAATAGAGACAGAGAAAGGGATTTGGAAAGAGGTAGCATGTATTGTGTTTTTAAATATCAAAGCCAAAAAATTCTAATTCAGTAGTAGCCTATAGCCACATGCTTTTATTTCACACCTCTACATGGCTTTTGTGATTAAGGTTTTTTTTTTTTTTTCCATTCTTCTATTCATACCAATTGAAGAGACTTTTTTAATCTAGGTTTTTGCTACCAATCCAAATTCATTCCTCGTGGCAAAAAATTAATACCTCTGTTACAAAAATATATAAAAAAAAATTCCCCAAACAGAACACATGATAAAGAACACAGAGAGTACACTGGGAAGTTTTGTTAAATGTCATAGAATTAGTTCTAGAAATTACTTTACTATTGGTAAAATGTTAAAATTTTAATGATCAATATTTATAAGTTCTTTTTGTCTGATTTTGACTAATTCAAACAACTAAAAAGTCTTTGTTTGAAATATTAAAGGTTATAGCAATAATAAAGGTGAAAGTAAATGGAAATTTTTAAAAACCAAAGAACAGCATAATCACATTTAAAATTCATAAGCAAAATTTTCATTAAAAAACTAGCATTTATTTCTGCTGACATTTAGGTTGGAGTTTGACCTCATTTCAGGGCCATTGCTTAAATGTTCAATGTGAAAAAGTTTCATACATCAAAATATAGGGCTGGCTGGTCAGCTCAGTTGGGTAGATCACAGCCTTATAATACCAAGATCATGGGTTCAGATCCTAGTAGCAGGCAGCTGCCAAAAAAAACCAACAAAAAAACAAAATAAGGCAAATACAATACTAATGAATAAAATGATCTTACTTAAAATAAGATTTTGGTGTCCCTTGGGCCCTTTCCTGAACAAAGCAACAATCAAACAAATTAAAGGAAATTTTAGCTTATCTTTTAGAAAAGCAGAAATTTAAAAGTGTAATATTTCAAAACAGAGCTCATTAACATGTAAAAAAGAAGAAAAAAGAAAAGAAAAAAACTCCAATGTGACCGTTTGATTCAAACCATCACCATTTAGCCACTGGGCTTCTAGAAGCATGCAGCAAAGTTTAGGCCTCCTGGTATTTAGGGGTGTTGTAAAACCTGGAAGATGTGAATTAATCTTTTTTGCTCTATAGTCACCCCTTCCCTATGGCACACCTCAGTTTGAATGTGATCACCTTCCAGACCTTACTTCTGACCTTGGTTTCCTTGCAGCCTACAGGTTGTATGATGTAAATGCCTATGCAAATATCTATTTTCCCTTTTCTTCCTCTTCCCTAGACTCCCTTTATGTCTTTCTTCATCCTGTTATGCTTTTGCCTCTTATTCCTGTCTGTGTGCCTCTCTGTTTTCTTCATCTTTTCTATTTATCTTTTATATGAGAAATAAAGCAAAGTCAGAAAGGTGCATCAGCAGAGAAATAGCGAGATGGAGAGATTGTTAATAATAGTCATAGGGACACACGGGGAGAAAAACCAGAAACAATCTCTGCTCAGTGGACTGTGTAATCAGCACAGCACCATAAGCTTAACTTCATTTGGCTTTCCTGTCCTTCATGGTTGTGGGGAGCTTTTACCAGTTACTTTTTAAGGCCTTCTTTCTCCCTTAAATGTAAAAATAAACAAATAAATAAAATCACAAAAGAGAGGGTCAACTCCAATATATCTTACTTATTGAATATCAAGTTCTGTGCTATGATCTCACACAAATGAGAATAAAGCATGGTCATATTCTGAGACCTCTTAATATAGAAATGAAGATAAATACGAACATAGCTACTATAATGAATGCACTGAGCATTATAAAGGAGGCATGAACAGGACTGTGAGAACATACAAAAGGAATAATTTGTATTTATAATACTTACATAGCATTTTGTAATAATAATACTGTATATGCAAGGCTTAAAGTGTTCCTTCTTGGATAGTTTGACTTTGTGAGCCATTCATCAGATGTAAAATTAGTTTTCAATTCAGAAATAAAATAATTTCTGTCTTCATAGATACTATATTTTAGTGGAAGGAGACAGAAAATAAACCGGATAAATACTTAGATATTTAGTGTATTAGGTGGTGCTAAATGCTATGGAGGAAAATAAAACCGGGAAGGAGGGTAAGGAATGTTTATGTGTATGCATGAAGGATTGCACTTCAGGGAGAGGAAACAGCACATGTGAAGGCCCTGAGGCAGGAGAGAGCAAGCAAGCCCAAGGTGGACCAGAAACAGGAGGGGAACCAGGATGCCTGGAGCAGAGGAAGTAACTGACAGCAGTAGGAGATGAAATCAGAGAGCCAGTAGGCAGGCGGACTGGAGAGGGCTTTGTAGGCCACTGTAAAGAATTTGACTTTTACTTTGAGAAAGGTGGAAAATCACTGAGAGATTTTAGCCTTGGTATAAGATAATCTGACAGTTTTCAACAGGATCACTTTAGTTGCTTTGTGGAGCATAGACTGAAGAGGGGAAATGGTAGCAATGAGTAGAGACTGGGAGGCTGTGGCAATTATTCTTATAAGAGATAATGGTGGCTTGGAGCAGGATGGCAGCAGTGCAAACCAGAAGCAGATGTTGAATTCTGTATATATTTTAAAGTTATTAGTGTTCCATTAAATTAATAATTTGATAATACACTTCTATGGCACATAAATGTAGTGAGAGTTGATCTAATTGTCAATAAACACTATTAATCATTAACACTTAGGTATTTAAATACTTTTGAATGAACAAACTGGATTCATAGTATTGATACAGGAGGTGCTTAGTTTCCCTGGCTTCAGGTTTCAGGACATGCCACTGAGTTTCCAGCCACTCCCTGAGGTCTGAGTCCCCTCCTCTGAGCGAAAGTTGCTGTTGCCAGTTAGACCTATTTTTAGCACCAACACAGGGAAAATGAGACCACAAGGGGCTGGCTTATGCAAATCCAGTTGATAGGCATGCTCAATAGAAAGCACAGAATATTCTTGAATATGCCTCGTGCATGTGATGGAATCTGACCAATGAACATGCTCCAGGAAGAGACCAACTGAGCATGTGCAAGACTAAATGTTACATAACTGGGAGCCACCCACTTAAATGAATATTCATTAGATAGAGAAACTATAAAAGCTGAATCCCAGCCAAAGATGGGGGTTGTTGCCCACTTTCCTGGACTCAACCTGCACTTGCTGGCTGAGGTGTGAATATTTTACTTTGTATCTAACTTACTTTCAGCAAGTGGCTGCTCACTCTCTTGAGCCAGCCTGTACTTTGTACTGAACTTTATGTTGTTCTTGCTTTTGTGTTAGACTTGACGTCTGCACTGAACTTACTTTTGTGTTAAGCTTACAGTGGGCCCTGCTCAAGGAGCTGTGCTGCACTCTCTCTGTGGAACCTGTATTTCTCATCTACTATATTAAACTTGTTCTCGCTTTCTATTGTGACTCTGCCTTTGAATTCTTTCCTGTGGTGGAGCCAAGAACCAGGTAAGAGGATGGGGCAGGCTGAAGCTGACTATCAGGCCCCCTGGACCCTACCTCCCACCTCAGTATTACGTGAATCAACCCAGTGCTCCATGTTTGATCTGTTCTATGTGTTCATAGGAAGATTGTCTGATTTTCTGGCTTTTGATGGTGGGCATATATAGCTGGTGGGAAGGAAACTGTATCTGTTGAAAACCCAAACCATCTATACCCACTCAGGTTACTGTCATCATTTACCTGACTTTGCTCTTTGACTATCTTCATATAGCATATCTTCACTTGCCACTATTTTCATCAGCATGACTGCTATTCCACAAAATAATTTCCCAGGAAAATAAAGGTTGCACTTACAGAGAGCATCAAACAACCATTTACTGACTCTCGATGAAACCCCCATCTCAAAATTTTTGTCTTACATCCACCAATCCTACACTGTTATTTCCAATTAACTCCCCACATTGAAAGACTCACCTTAAACTGTTATCAGAGGAGAGGGTCTGGGTAGGCCTGATAGCCGGCCTCCATTCACCCCATCTTCTAGCAGGTTCTTGACTCTACTACAGGAAAGAATTCAATAGCAGAGTCACAGCACAAAGTGAAAACAGGTTTAACATAACAGATAAGAAATATAGGCTTCACAGAGAAAGTGTGGCCTAGCTCCAGATACTCAGCAGGGCCTGCACCAAGTTTAATACAACAGCAAGAAATATAGTTTCTTGCACACTTATAGTTTAGTACATGGTGTAGGCTGACTCAAGAAAGTGAGCAGCTGCCCCTTAGAAATAAGTTTAACACAAAAGTAAAGTGTACACACCTCTCCCAGTGAAGTGTGGGTTGGCCCTAGGAGAGCGAGTAACCAACCACAGCAAGTTTAATAAAAAGTCAGAAATACACATTTACAAAGAGCAGGCTGGACCAACAGCACCAACCACAGCAAGTTTAATAAAAAGTCAGAAATACACATTTACAAAGAGCAGGCTGGACCTGGAGTGAACAGAAGCCTGCTAAAGGCAAATTTGACACAAGAAGAAAGAAGTATACACCTCAGGCAAGGTGTGGGCTGGCCCCAGGGAAAATAAGCAACAGCCCTGCCTTTTACCAGGTTCAACTTTTATAGTTTCACTATCTAATATATATTCATGCTATTTAATGAATATTTAACTAAGGGGATGGTTCCCAGTTATTTAACATCATCTTGCACATGTTTAGTTGGACTCTTTTAAAGAAAGCTCATTGATTAAATTCTACCACATGCATGGAATACACCCAGAATATTCTAGGTGCTCTTTAGCACCCTCTGGTGGAAGAACATTCAAAAGATTAAACTCCCCTTTACTGAGCATGCTCGGCCATTGGGGTTACATCACTCCTTTATACAGGCATGCTCAGCCACTGAAGTGACACAGATCTGCTTGTGGGTTGCGGTCTTAATTTCCCTGTGTTGGTGCCCCAAATAGGTGCAATGAGAACAGTAACTCTCCACCAGGAGAAGGCTCAGAGGAGGGGTCTGAGACCTTGGGGAGCGGCTTGAATCTCAGAGGAGTGTCCTGAAACCCAAATGCAGAGAAACTAAGCTCCTCCTATCTCAAAACTAGATCCTAAAAAGCTCCCCATAAATATTCCAATTTTGTTCTCCCATTTCTGAGATGCTACTAATTCTCTCAAGACAATGTTTTCCCTTACTGCAGTAAGCAATAATCTCAGCTTTGTCATATCAAGAGTTATTCTGGTGGTGCTTTCGTCGACCAGCATTCAATAACGTTTTGTCTGGTAATAGTGAAAACGATACAAAGCAAACTGTTTTAATTATTTGGTTTTCTAACAGACTTTTACAATTAAAATCCATTGTGTAATTACAAAAGTTGGAGTGCCACTGAGAGATTTTGGCTATGAGGGTAACATAATCTGGCAGCTTTCAATACGATCACTTTGGTTGCTTCATAGAAAACAGACTTAAGGGTGGAGTGTGAAAGAGACTGAGATTTTTGGTCTGATCAAACAGAAAAAATGGAGTTACAATATACTGAGATGGAGAAGACTCTAAAAGGAGTATGTTTGGAGGAAATAATAGGAGGTAAGTTTTTCTAGGCACAGGGAAGAATGCAGAAGGGGTAAAAATGAATGTAAAGAGGCTAACCAAGAATATCCCGGCTCAATGACTAAACTACTATTATAAAAAACACTTAGTGTTTTAACACTGACTAAGAACTGTAGAGGAGACAGTACAGATAGAGAGAGGTTAAGTGTATATTTCAATATGAAACAGAAGAGTTTGCACTAGGGTGTTGGGAATGGAAAGAAAGAAGAGTTTGCAAGACAC
>NW_007736526.1:15779-16648 GCF_000696425.1 Galeopterus variegatus
GTTACTAGGATTGTGTGGGAAGGACAGCACATTTTATTCTTCTTGGACTTTTGAAATATGGTCTAAGTTTCATTGAAATCTTTCTTACTAAAATTAAAGGCTCCATACATTCCAATAATAGCTGGATGGTTCAGAATAACATATTTGCTCATTGAAAGGCACCTCATAATAGCTTGTGGCACTGCTGGAAGTCTTGTTCTCCAAGCCCATTAAGTTTATGCATTAGAGCTCGGAGACAGTGGCAGCTGCCTGACATATCCCATTGTGTTCAAGGACTAGAAAGTGATAAGGTTAATGAGACTTTGTATTGATGTTGAACCATTTAGAGCAGAGCAGGGCGATATATGGTACGACTGCCTTACAGGTGCTCCAGTGATTTTAAAGTGTTAATAAGCTTATAAGAGTGCTGAAGGGGAAAAGGTCTATTTTTTATAAAAATATCACACTTGTAGAAAATATGTTTTATATATTCAGATTTTAATGCTATCAGTCAATAACGCTATTTGGCAAGATTCGGGGAGCAGTCTTAATTTCCAACATGGAAAGTTATGTGATAAATAAGAGGCATTTTTTTCTTTTTTTTTCTCCAGAGGTCAGAAGACTACACAGGTCTAATTACTACCTGTTAGAAGGGCACAGAAATGATTCTTCCTAAATTCCTGGCATCCTGGGATGAAGACAACCAGTCCAGCTTCAACTTTTGCTTTACCCTTGATTCCCTAAATAGATGATTGTGATGTTAGAAAGCATTGGCTTTTGGGAGACTGGTTTTCCGAGGTCCTTTGCTAGGTGTGTGACACCTATTATATCATTTAGATCACATAAACATTTTAACTTTGTTTTTTTTTTTTTTTTTTTTTCCTTTTTGT
>NW_007736526.1:17563-21466 GCF_000696425.1 Galeopterus variegatus
CAGCCAGTGAGTGGGAACCGGTCTGTATGTGGGATCCGAACCCTCGGCAGGAGCGCCGCTGAGCTCTCAAGTGGTGCACTGTAGCAGTGCGCCACCGGGCCGGCCCTAAACATTTTAACTTTGTGATTCTCAGCCCTACCTGTATGTTAAGCTTTTTTTAACATTGCACATATCTGGATCTCACCCTTTGTAATTCAGCTGTGTCTGCATTTGCGATGTTGTATAATTTGTTTAATTATGGAAGTGAGAAAAATGATGCTTCTAAAGGTACATTGAGTTGGTTTAAGCCATACTGCTAGGGGCATAGTTATAATTCAGCCCAAGCCCACATGATTCTAAAGTCTGTGTGGTTCTACCATGTACTGAGTCTTCCCTTTGCTACCAACTCCTCATGAACCAGAGCAAGTTCAAAGAAATCCACCTGGCTTTGCGTCAGGACTCTGATATTTAGAATGTTTGCAAATTTAAATTATGATTTGAAATAACTGTGCAGCTTTTAAAATTGCACATTTCTAAGTTGATAAAGTATGCAGTGCACCAGAAATACTGTAGAAGTAGCAATAAGTGAGCCCAGTACTAGTTAGTGCTAGTAAGAACCTATGTTAAGGAATCCCTTCTTCCAGCCACTCTTCCAGGTGCTCCACATGTATTAACAGGTTTACTCTTTGCAGCTACTAAAGGTGGTCACTAAAATTGTCTCCATTTTACAGATGGAGACATTGGGGTCCTCCAAGTATAAGAAACTTACCTATCTCATGGTTAGTAGGGGCAGACCAGTCATTCAAACCTAGTCTGTCTTGTTCAAAGCCCAAGGTTGTATTTGTTACCCCAGGGACTGCCAAACTTTCTGTAAAGGGCTGTATAGTAAATATTTTAGGCTTTGTCTCTGTCACAATTAACTAACTCTGCCTATAGTGCAAAAACAGCTAGAGGTAATATGTAAATGGATCAGTGTGGCCGGGTTCTAACAACACACTGAGTAATATACTTCTGGACACTGAAATTTGATTGTCACAAAATTTTCATGACACAGGATAGTATTCTTATTTAATTTTTTTCCAGTTTAAAAATGTAACAACCATTCCTAGCTTGCAGGCTGTACAAATACAGGCGACAGGAAGGATTTGGCCAATGGGCCATGGTTTGTCAATACCTGGACTACGCTCTATTGCCATTTCTCATCAATAAGGCTTGAAGAGCTTTTGCATGTGGAGAGGAACACTCACCTCTACTTTTACTTTAACACTCCATTTATTACACTTATAAGTCACTAAGCAAATTTCCCATATATTCAGATATTACTTACCTTTTTAATGAATAAAAATATGCATTTATAAATCCAATTCTCTAACCATTTAAAAGTTGATAAAACTTAGGAAAATACTGAACATTAATAAGAATAAGAATAAGAATCTAATATAGGGATCTTTTAAATCTATCAACTCCTTAAAATAAATCTAATATACACAGAATATCTCAATGATCATAAATCTTATTGTTACACTGCCACTCAAGCCATTATAAGGGTATTGACACTTTGGATTTGTGAGTTTATAAATTTAGCATTTATGTTCATCTCTGTGCATAGCATAATCATAACAGAACCCTCCAAATAATGCTATTCTCTCAAGCCAAGATATTAGATTCTGATTTAATTAATTGATTATTGGTCTGAAAACAAGACCTGGTCTCACCCAGGGGAATGCAATTCTGATTTTACACTGGTTTGTCTGGATCTCTCCTTTTAGTAAAAGTTCATGAGCTGCTTCAAGAGTCATTTTAAAGCCATTTCTTTTCTTGTGCCTTCCCTTTTTTACTCCCTTATACATCAAGTCTAACTCATAGATACTTAAGATATTTACTTACTTCATTATATGTTATTAATACCTCTTTACNCTAACTCATAGATACTTAAGATATTTACTTACTTCATTATATGTTATTAATACCTCTTTACACCTAATAGAGTCACATGGAGATTTCCGCTCCTGGGAAGGCTGGTCTGCACAGTCAACTCTCTTTTATGAACATTTGGTTAAACTACTGTCTTACAATCCATCACTAAAAGCTTTTCCTACCTGGTTATTTTCTGGGGCTCACTCAAGACTCTTCCTGTCTCCCCCTCCCTATCACAGAGTTATCAAACTGTACATATCTATTATTGTGCATGTTCTTAATAAAAACAAATGAAACCACAGTGAAAACAGCACACTTAGATATGACAATCTATTCATACGTTAAAACTAGTTTTAAAACATGCATTAAACGTACTCTTCTTTTGGATACAACTACCATTCTTTACATTTATGTAGTTTTCCCACTTTTGGGGTATCTTTATAGACTGAATTTGTTTCAGTTGACTAGGGTTTCCCAACCTCAGTATAACTAACATTTTGGATAGTAAATTCTTTTTTGTGGGGGCTGTACTGTGCATCATGGGATGTTTGGCAGCATCTCTGGCCTCTACCCATTAGATGCCAGCAGTATTGCCTCCAATTGTGACAGCCTGAAATGTCTTCAGACATTGTCAGTGTCTCCTGGGTGGCAAAATTGTTCCTGGTTGAGAACGACTGTAACTGACTATCATTATTTTTCTTATTTTGATGCTCAATATAAGATGGTCAATAGTAGTCCTTCAATTTGGCTCCATTGTTCTTATAGCATGATCATGGGCATTTCTTGAAATTATACCTGCTTTCTGGAAACAAGGCAATATTC
Organism: Galeopterus variegatus; assembly: GCF_000696425.1. Taxonomy (NCBI): domain Eukaryota; kingdom Metazoa; phylum Chordata; class Mammalia; order Dermoptera; family Cynocephalidae; genus Galeopterus; species Galeopterus variegatus. Next base: position 20,282 of record NW_007736526.1, read on the forward strand.
CNCTTCAGACATTGTCAGTGTCTCCTGGGTGGCAAAATTGTTCCTGGTTGAGAACGACTGTAATTGACTATCATTATTTTTCTTATTTTGATGCTCAATATAAGATGGTCAATAGTAGTCCTTCAATTTGGCTCCATTGTTCTTGTAGCATGATCATGGGCATTTCTTGAAATTATACCTGCTTTCTGGAAACAAGGCAATATTCCATCTTCATATTTCTCTGCCCTTCTCCTTTAGTAAGTTCCAAATCTTACACACCAGAGAGAGTAGGTTGAACCCACGGCCAGTAACACCACATGGAAGAACAAGCTGGAAAATATATTCAAAGTTGCAAGTACATAATGATGTTTATGAAATAAACTTAAAATTGACAAATCTCTTGGCTTAATTATAAAAAGTTATTAATTTACTTTTTTCTGTATATCTAGTTATATTTTAATCCCTCCAAGATCATAATTGTGCCACCCTTTCTCATATAGCTCCATTCTTTAGTCGTTAAACAGATAACAGGGACAACTGGAAATAAAGTAAAATGTTACCAGGTGTCCTACCATCTAAGTATGAAGCACATCACGAATGGAGCTAAAGTCCTCAAATACAGCTCTGTATTTTGGGAGGACAGGAAGTTGAAACACTAGCTTCTTTATTTCAAAAATGCTTCCCAATACAACAATCACAACGATTCCTTGAACTTATTAAAACAATGTGAACTTATTAAAACAATGTGAACTTATTAAAACGTGTTGATGGGGGGAGGGGGCAGTGAGAGGGAGAAAAAGGAGGAATTGGTAAAATGACACGAAGATCAACGACACTGTATACCGATAAACTAAAATAAAAACATAAAATCTCAAAAACCCCAGTTAAAAAGTAAGTAAATAAAAATAAAACAGCTTCCCACATATCAACCAGGGTTGCTTCTGAATCACAAATAATTTGCAGGCAACTTATTTAGCACAACTTTGCAACTGAAACCAAACTTGCTGATTAATGTTCTTCATAACCCTGTTGCCTTCAGCTTCATCATAAGTAAACTATAGACACAAATAAACTGTCTGCATTTCCAGGTTTTCAATGTGGCTTATAACTGTGAACATGTCACTCCCTCATCAAAAAATCTTTCATGTTGGGCCGGCCCGGTGGCGCACTGGATAAGTGCGCCGCTTGGGAAGTGCGGCGGCGCTC
>NW_007736526.1:22089-24127 GCF_000696425.1 Galeopterus variegatus
AAAAAAAAAAAAATCTTTCATGTTACCCCATTGCTCACAGCAGTTGAGCCAAACTCTGGTGTGAATAAGAATTAGATAGTGTGCCTTTTAAAAAATAATTTTGTGTGGGTCCCTACCTCCATAAATTTTAACTGAGTCGATTAGGGGCCTAACTTTCTGGAAAACACTGCAGACATGTTTAGTGCAGGTAGTCTGGGATCTGAGAAACACAGAACAACGGAAATACCAACTATGCATAAGAAATTTAACCTGGCATTTAAGAAGCTCCAGGCTCTGCCTCCAGGCTGTCTATCTAATTCCATCAGAGACAAATGACAGATTGACTGAAATTTCATTGGATCAGGAAGATCTAAGTCATGCTAAGGTTTCTTTGTTCAGTAATAGCACTGAGGGTTAGCTGAATCTGAACAGGACTTAGGTGACAGCCTTGCCTTCAAAAAGGTGGATATTTTAAATAATGAAATCTCATTTAGCTGGTCATAACCCGGTCTGTGTTATCCTTTAGGAATAATTGGCATTATTATTTTCCTGGGTTTTTTTGGTTAACATTGTAAAAACATAGCATGTAAAGAGAAAAGTACACAAACATCACAAAGAAAACACCAAAGTAATTTCTATCCTGTTCAAGATATCACACTTTGATACTGTCTCAGAAGCCTTCACCATACCCCTCATAATCACCACTGCCTCCCTCACCCTCAAATGTAATCTCTATCATGACTTTTATAATATTTATTTCCTTGTGTAGTAAATCACGCATGAACACGCATCCCTAAATACTCAGGCTGCCGTAACAAAATGGCATAGACTGGGTGGCTTAAATAACCAACATTTATTTTCTCACAGCTCTGGAGACTGGAAGTCCAAGATCAAGGTGCTATCAGACTTGGCACCTGGTGATGGCCCTCTCCTTAGTTTGCTGATGGCCAATTTCTTCCTATGTCCTCATTAACAGGAAAATTCCAGGTCTCGCTGGCTAAATCCGGGTTCTTGGTATCTCGAACAAAGAATTGGATGAGACATGCCAGAAATGAAAAGTAAAAGCAGTTTTATTTAACAAAGAGAGAGTACACGCCTGAGAAAATGGAGCAGGTTCGAACAAGAGAAGAGTGCTCAAGAGCCTTGTGATTACACTCGTGGGGTTGTAAGTCCTCTTAGCTGGATTTGGGCCATTTGGTCATTGGCTGAGCCCTGAATGTAATCTCTGTCAAACTGGTTAAAGAGATTGGCGCCCTAGCTGGTGGGAACTCATTGGTCTAAAGGAATGGATTGGAGGATGGGGGCTCCCTGTCTGGAATTGTCTTTGTCCCCTGTGGTCGCTTCTGTGCATGTGCATACCTGCTCAGGGAACTGGTTTGTCCTATTTGCAAATAACCAGTTTTTCCTTCTCCCACTCTTGTCTCTGTCTAGCTTCCTGCCTCATCCTCACATTGCCTTTCCTGGGTCTGTGCTCACAGAGAGGGAGCTCTGATGTCTTTTCTTATAAGGGCACTAATCCCATCATGAAGGCCCCACTCTCATTACCTCATCTAACTTAATTATCTCCAAAGGCTCCATCTCAAAATATTATCACACTGAGGGTTAGGGCTTCAACATATGGATTTGTGAGGGACACAATTCAGTCCCACAATACTGCAGTTTATTTTCACTTGTTTTTGAAATTCGTACAGATTAATTTATATAGTATATATGTGTCTAGTTCTTACTCAGCATCATGTTTGTAAGATTCGTTTATATTCCTGGATGAAGGTTTGCAATGATGAATGCCCTACCCTGATTTTATCATCACACAATATATACATGTATTGAAATATAACTCTGTACCCTATATACAGGTACAATAAATGTGTCAATTAAAAATAAATAAATTATTTTAAAAAGACTTATTCATATTTTTGCTGTAGTTAACTTATTTTTAATCCTGTGTAGTATTTGAATTCTGTATGGTGTTTCGATTCTGTGTGGTATTTGTAAGAAGCCTTCATATGGACTGAATCACAACCATTTGTGAGTGATATAAGTATCTCAGTATTCGATA
>NW_007736526.1:24160-27303 GCF_000696425.1 Galeopterus variegatus
GCCTTCATATGGACTGAATCACAACCATTTGTGAGTGATATAAGTATCTCAGTATTCGATATAGCACTGTATGGAATATAAATATTACATGGTTTACTTATTTCTATTGCTACTAATGGAAATTAGGGTTTTTTTCTGGGTGTGTTTTCTCTTCAGTTTCTGGCTATTACCAATAACAGTGCTGTGAACATTCTTGTACGTTTATTTTGTTGCACAACTGCATACACTCCTTTGTTGTATATATCTTGAGGGGGAAATACGGAGTCATACAGTAGCTTTACTTCCAATTTCAGTAGATGATTTGAACTATTTTCCAGAATGGTTTTACCTACTAATGTACACTCTTACTAGCAGTTTATAAGATTTTCCATTGTTCACATTCTCACTACACTTGATGTTAATAGTCATATTTTATTTCATCTACCTTGAGTTTTAATTTCCTTTTCCCTATGACCAATGCACTTGAGAATCTTTTACAAGTTTTGTGGCCATTTAAATATGGCTCATCTCCAAGGATGTAATTATGAGACAAATATCACCTGCTTAAGTCTTTTGTCCATTTTTCTTGGGTTTTGTTTCTTTTTCTTATTGGTGCTTAGGAGGTCTTCATATTGTCCAAATATCAACCATTTGTGAGCTGTGAGTATCTTTTTCCAGTCTTCAGCTTGCCTTTTCACTCTCTTAATGATGTCTTTTGAAAAATGGAATTTCTTAATTTTAGTATAGTCCAATTTATCAATAATTTTTTCCATTAGGGATAATGCTTTTTGTATCTTATTTAACACATCTTTCCCTATACCAAGTCAGGGAAGATATTTTCTTATAAAATGTTCAGAAGCTTCATAGTGTTTTTTTTTACTTGGATCAATAATACAACTAGTATTGATTATGCATATGGCTAATCTCATTTCAGTGTTTTTTTTTATGGTTTCCCACTTGGCCCAGCATCATTTCCACACTCTCTTCAGTCTTATATTTTCTTAGATCAAGTATCCCTAATAAGTGTTTCTTTTCTGGACTCTTCTATTCCACTAGTGTGTTTGTTCATGCTTGCACAACTAACCTTTCTTTTTTATCGTAGTTTTATGATAAGCCTTGATTGCCAGTACAATAAGTATATATTCTTCTTTTCTTCATTAAAAGTGTCTTGGCTATTCTTTATAATTTCATATGTGTTAGAATATTTTTATTAATTTCTACCAAAAAAAAACCTTCTGAGATTTCAATTGGTGTTACATTGAACCATAGATCAGTAAGAGTAAAATTGAAATCTATAATTTTTCTTTCAAGTCGTGAGTGTAGGATACTTGTTCATTTATTTAGGTCTTGCTGATTTCTCTCAGTAATGGCCACTGTTTTCTATGTAGAGATCTTGCTTATCTTCCATGAGATTTATTTTTAGCATCTAATATTTATGAGGCTATTGTTAAATTTTTAAAATTACATTTAATGTTTTAAATTATGTTCAATGTTTGGTTCTCATACATAAAAATAAAACTAACTTTTGCATAATAAGATAACAAACAGCAAATTTGCTGAACTCAGTTATTAATTTAATAATTTAATATAGATTTTATTTTATTTTTTACACATACAGTTATATCAGTGAATAATGAGAGTTTTAATTCTCTGTTTCTAATTCTTATATTTTTATTTCTGTTTCTTGCAATACTACACTGGCTTCAATATAATGTGGAATAGAAGTAGCATTAGCAGGTATTCTTTTCTAATTTCTTAGTACAGATGAAGAACTCAGCATTCAACATTAGGTACAATGAATGTAATAGATTTTGTGGCAAAATTTCTTTCTTGACCTCATTATTTATACCTAAATATTTGTCAGTATTTTCTGTCTTATTCTCATGTTTAAAGTGTGCAAGTCCTCTCGCACCATTAAACGTTCAAGTGCTTTAACACTAGGAACTATGTCTTCCCTTTTTAAAAATACACTGACTCTCTTAGCAGAGTGTTAGATATATGTAAGGTACTCATTAAATAATTATTGATAGATTCCTAGAAGATAGCTTTTAATATATTCAGGGATTATGACTGAAATTCTGTGTACTTACCTTAGTTTTTCTCCATTTAAAGTTATAATATAAACAATATGGTCCACAGTTATGGTTCCATGTTACTTGCCATAATAATATTCATATTTTTTCTTTCAGATTTTTGTTATCAGGGCAGCAATGACAATTTTATAAATCATGTTTCTATAAGTTTATAGGTATATTCTTGTCATAATACAAGATTTTGGACAAGTTCAGCCTCATTTGATTAACTGTGGATCCTTTGAGAGGGCCAAAAAGAAACAACAGGACTCCTGAGGTTAAAAACACCAGGAAAGAAGCAGAATTCCGGGCAGACGGGCAAGGATGAATAACAAGGGCTACAGTTTAGGGGATTCAGTGGCTCCTTGTGTATGAACGTGAGGTGGTGTGTGGTCTTAGTCCCTGAAACTGTGTTTTTTAAACTATTAATTCCCAGAATGCTCTGGATTCTCTACTTTGAGAGGACGATCGTGTAATATAAGATGAATTGCATCATTAAGGCCTCAGCAGCTCCATTTTGGGAACCCCCAAATAGCTTTGAGAAGCAGAACAAATTTGTCTTCAGGCCAGAGGAGGAGAAATTTATTTGAGTTTAACATTTCAAGCGAGATCTGAAGATGTGCATGCAGCAACCCACAGGCAGCTACATCCCCTGGTAGCCTAGTAACCACAGGCAGAGAAGAGAAGCCCCAGGCATTCAGACATCCGCTAAGATTACACACAAGGTTGTTTTTTCCTTCAGGCACTCCTAAAGGGAAAAATAGTAGTGTACATCAAAGGAAAACCAGGCTCCATGCTAATTAAGTAGGAGGTATAAACGCACTGGAATGTACACTCTGCAAAAATAACATGTATACCACTTACTGAAGAATCCTCAATTATTTGTATTCCACACTATGGAGTGTTTTCATCATTGTTATATCATTAATTCTCTCCACTACCCTGAGAAACAGAAAAGGGCATGTCATGTTATTCCCATTTTACAGATGAGGAAACAAGCCCAGCTAGTTAATTAGCTTCCTTTAGATAAACAGCAAGTAAATGATATGTCTTGAGTGGGAATCTAGGTTTCATTCATCTTATGCTAGTGTT
>NW_007736526.1:27499-28975 GCF_000696425.1 Galeopterus variegatus
ACATCCGCTAAGATTACACACAAGGTTGTTTTTTCCTTCAGGCACTCCTAAAGGGAAAAATGGTAGTGTACATCAAAGGAAAACCAGGCTCCATGCTAATTAAGTAGGAGGTATAAATGCACTGGAATGTACACTCTGCAAAAATAACATGTATACCACTTACTGAAGAATCCTCAATTATTTGTATTCCACACTATGGAGTGTTTTCATCATTGTTATATCATTAATTCTCTCCACTACCCTGACAAACAGAAAAGGGCATGTCATGTTATTCCCATTTTACAGATGAGGAAACAAGCCCAGCTAGTTAATTAGCTTCCTTTAGATAATCAGCAAGTAAATGATATGTCTTGAGTGGGAATCTAGGTTTCATTCATCTTATGCTAGTGTTTATTCCCATTATTTAGAAGGTCTGTAATCTTGGGGAAGTTACTTTGCAGCTCTGTGCCTCAATTTCTTTTTTGGTATTACAATAACACTTATAAACCCTTAGAATGGTGAAAAAATTAGATGAGATTTTGTGTATAGATATGTGTGTGTGTTTGTGTGTGTGTGATACTTCACACAATGTCTGTATTGCCATGAGTGACAATAACCATTACGAAGTAAGACTATGTAATAATGAAATTATTTCATTTGGAGCACACAAAAAAATGAGTATCTGTTAAAGTCATGTGCCTTAATAATAGCTAATATGTTTAAAATATGTCATGAATTTTTCTAAGAGTTTTATGACTATTGATTATTTTATTGTTAGAACAGATTTTGAAGTTAGTACTGTTTTAATATCCACAGTACAATTGAGGAAATGAGGTAGAGAGTAACCTACCCAGGGTAGCTTTTCCCTAGTTAGTTGTGAATCTGGGAGCAAACCTTCCCAGGATGTTTCCAAAGCCTGTTCTTTTGACGTGTTGTCTTCCTGTTTGGGATGGATGTGTATATACATAATTGCTATGAATGCATTCAGTTTAGGATAATCTGATCAATAATTATATCTGTCTATATTTTGACCTATGGAATGCAGTTCTGACGTTGTCTTTTGTATATTTCAGAGATATAAACCTTGAAAATTCTGTAGACCATTATTTATAAGCATGAACTTCAAGAGTTTCTTGGCTTGAATATCTACTTATAATGTCTTATCAACCTCATTGAAGACAACATGTCAAATTATTATACCCTCTTATTATAAAATTATACCTTGTCAAACTCTAGGGCTATGTGTCCTGGATATATTGCATTGTAATTTAGGTATTTACCCACTTTCATCAATGCTTTTGTAAGCTAAAATCAGATTTAAATGGACAGCAGGAGCACTCTAGGTTAAGAAAATTGATCACAAAATGGCAGCATTAAATTTAAGGACTAATACTAGAGTGTATTTTTTTAATACATGATTGTATAAGTAGTGGTGGTTAAAATGATATCACTTTCATATAGCACTCATGAAAATAAATTTTATTGTTTTATGCAGCT
>NW_007736526.1:28990-30831 GCF_000696425.1 Galeopterus variegatus
CTGATCAATAATTATATCTGTCTATATTTTGACCTATGGAATGCAGTTCTGACGTTGTCTTATGTATATTTCAGAGATATAAACCTTGAAAATTCTATAGACCATTATTTATAAGCATGAACTTTAAGAGTTTCTTGGCTTGAATATCTACTTATAATGTCTCATCAACCTCATTGAAGACAACATGTCAAATTATTATACCCTCTTATTATAAAATTATACCTTGTCAAACTCTAGGGCTATGTGTCCTGGATATATTGCATTATAATTTAGGTATTTACCCACTTTCATCAATGCTTTTGTAAGCTAAAATCAGATTTAAATGGACAGCAGGAGCACTCTAGGTTAAGAAAGTTGATCACAAAATGGCAGCATTAAATTTAAGGACTAATACTAGAGTGTATTTTTTTAATACATGATTGTATAAGTAGTGGTGCTTAAAATGATATCACTTTCATATAGCACTCATGAAAATAAATTTTATTGTTTTATGCAGCTTAGTCTTTAGCACCAGCTGTTGAAACTATCTCTTTTCTCTTTCTCAATCGTAAGAATCACAGAACACTCTGAAAGTGTGGAGCCTGAAGAAAGGCCCCTTTAGCTTTGGTATAAAAAGAGCTGCTTTCTGGCCTTGTGGAAACATGCTTAAATTCATCTTCTCTTTGCTGCCCTATAAAACTCTATGACTCTATGCAGTCGGCTAGAGACACTCCATATCCAGCAGTGGACAAAAGTGGATCTATAGTGTGCAGTTTATCAGATTTCCCCTGGAGAAGTGGAGAGAAAAAACCAGATGAGAGCATGGGCATATGGTATGTAGCTTGTGGAAAATGGTCCAATTACTCCATGGCTTGTGTAATTTTTGTTTTAAATGATGATGACGATGAGGAAAGGGGGTAGGAGAAGATCCAGAGACATGTTTAAGATGATTATTGGACTTATATTCATTACTAAATGGAAATGTGTATGAATCTATTTTCCAAGAATGCTAAATAATTTAGAAGCATTAAGCTGTTTGTAAACTTCAAATATATATGAAGGGTTGCTACTCCTGCACATTTGAAATTAGATATGAATGATGTGTTCATGTCTGGAAGCCCAGTAAACAGTATTGTGCTCAGAACAGTATTAGTAAGCTATATCAAATCATTTTACAGGGAAAAGAAAAATTCTTTCTCTCAATTCAACTAGAAGTCCAGATATAAGATTCCATGATTCTAAAATTGGCTGCCAGAGTTTCTACCACATTTTCTGGCTGAAACCATTTCTATGTTGAGTGCTTATGGCAAAATATGTGTTTCCATGATGGGGCAGTGCTCATGCATGACTTTTTTGCAGTGCAGGCTCTCTTTTCTGAATCCTCCCAGGTAAAGGAAGTTTACTATGCACTTATCACAACTGGACCCCCGACTCCCACCCCCCATTCCACTACCCTGTTCCACCCTCAAGAAGATTGTGTCTCTGGATCAATGAGGAATTAGTTTCTGTCTGTGAAGCATGTACAATGAGGTAGAAATACAAAATACATTTGTCATTTTATAGTGATACTTGGACATGGTTATGTGACAATGTTGATTTTTATCACAGCCCTGTGAGCCTGGAAAACAGTGAAGTTTAAGAAATTCCCCCACCCTTCTGTGTTCCAGGGAATTACCTTCCTACCAAGAAACACTTTTCCTCATATGACTTAGATATTACCCATGGATGTCCCTTATTTTCCTATGACAAGGTCAGCCACAGGCCCTCCAAATTCCCATTCTTTGCCTCATAAATGATTAGCTGAATTGCTTGACCCGATTGATCAATCGGAACAAAATGCTGGTTAGCCAAATTTTGGTTGT
>NW_007736526.1:31157-32730 GCF_000696425.1 Galeopterus variegatus
AATTCCCCCACCCTTCTGTGTTCCAGGGAATTACCTTCCTACCAAGAAACACTTTTCCTCACATGACTTAGATATTAACCATGGATGTCCCTTATTTTCCTATGACAAGGTCAGCCACAGGCCCTCCAAATTCCCATTCTTTGCCTCATAAATAATTAGATGAATTGCTTGACCCGATTGATCAATCGGAACAAAATGCTGGTTAGCCAAATTTTGGTTGTGCTTTTCTCCTTCTCCCAAGTCCTTGACCTTGACCTCTCTCAGCCTGGGCCAGCATACACTCACTCCTTAAGTGTCCCACCTGAGAATGTTCTGACCTCAAGGGGAAACACTGCCTAATCTGCTGTCCTATCACACCAGCCTTTCATCCCACTTTCCAACACCATGTTCTTTCTAGCCTTATTCATTCCACCCTAAACAAGAAACGCTCTTTTGACCAACCCCTGACATGCTGCAGATCTCATGGTCAGAACTTTCACTGTTGCAATAGACTCTTTCAGCTTTTCAATAATCCTTTCAAATAAAATCTCCTTACTAAGTCTGGATTTGTTTTTTTTACATGACACATGATTAGTTACTTGGATTGTGATTAGGGGCCAGAAGCCTACTTATTTTTTTTATTTTTAAGTCTTAATTCACTGCAATTTAATATAAAAGGCTTCATGAGAACATTTATGGTTTGTAATATTCCTCATTTTCCTGCCTGGCAGTAGTGTTTAAAAAGTGAATTAGATTTATCTTCTATTGTGTTGCAGTCATTTCCCTTAGCTTTTAGCTAATGACCTCATCTGGACAGTAAGTATTTCCATTTCTTATTGGTAATAATTAGAAATATAACCAGTGTTATCTCATGGCCCTCTGAAAATTCTCCAGGACACTTTGCTGAGGAAATGAGTTTGTAGAAGTCATAAGTAATGAAATGAAGAAATTTAAAAGTAATGGATTTAATTCCATAGTGACATGATTGTTTTTAGAATTCCCTCAATATATAAACCCCGGTAGAATTAAAGTAATGCAGAAAAATGTCCCCTTTATAATAAGAAAACTGGTTATGCTAATCAATGCAGAGTATAAAAGAATACTCTGCTTTATCAATTAAAAAATTTTGAACAGCTCACATCTACAATCATGATGGGTCCTGTGGCACACAGTAGAGTTTCTCACACAGTCTCTATCCCAGACCTCCTGAATCAGAAATCTTTTTGGTGTGTTCTGATAATCCATATTTTCAGCACCTTCACAGATTATTCTTAAGGTACTAAAGTCAGTAAACCACTGATAGACCATCATGGCATTAATAGAATATCGGAGAGACAAAGAAAAACATGCAGTCTGCCTAGTATAGAATCTGATGAAATTTATTGATTCAATCTCCAGAACAACGTACCCAGGAACCTACATATAATCTTACATAACATTCTGTGATATTTAGAGATGTCTTCAAGGCGGAGGCACACATACAGCTTTTTAACAAAAGATTTGTTGTTCCGAAGTGAAGAGCACCTGTTTTAGTCTATCTTATATTTATCCTATAAATGAGGAAACTGTAACATAGAGTGGTAATATTTTGACC
>NW_007736526.1:33348-34936 GCF_000696425.1 Galeopterus variegatus
ATTTATTCTAAGACAATTTTTTTCTCTAATGCAAACATAGAAAGCACACTCAGTAAATTCAGTTTGTAATTTTGATTTTAGATTAAATTTTTTTCCTAGACATCATTCTTATTTATGGAGTTATTCACTACTGACTTTGAAGCCATCAGATTTAATTCTGCTCATTACATTGCATTTTAAATCCAATATTAAATGCATTGTCTCATATTGATGAAAACTTTATCTTGTATTTTGGGTGTTGTAGGAATTAACATATCATGCTCAATTCAGTTTTCTGGAGTTAGAAAGCAAAAATGAGAATTATAATTTTAGACATTTCTTTATAATCATATTTTTTTGCACTATCACACTTAAATATTTCTCTATTTTTTTTCTCTTTACAAGATATATTTTTTTAAAAGCATTTGCACTTTAAAAAGTATATTGATGAATATCCTCTTAGTCATGTTAAGGAAACTCAGTTTCAGGAGGAAGAAAAAAATGTCATGACTTATGTAAATGAAGAGAATGTATGAACAGATAAGAAGTAATTTTCAAAAAAGGGAAAAGGCCAGTGTGGGGCACATCAGTGAATCAGAGAAAGCTCTAGATAAAGTTTCTAATTAGGAGAGAGAAGTGGACAGAGAGAAAAAATGAAGAAACAGGCAAATTGGAGAAACATGATGCACACAAAGTAGACATTTCCACCTTGCTCTGCACTTTCTTCTACCATCATCTGGTTGGGAGATCCTCATATGCCTGCGTTTTCCCATAAATTACTTTAAATTATGTTCCAAATTTAAATTATGCTAAATATTGGTATTAACTGTGTACACCTGTGCTTCACTGTTGGATGTTCCTACTCTGATGTACTTTATAAGCATTTACAGCTTTAATGAGGCTGTTTATTTGTAATTGGTCCCTATAGGAACCATTTCATCCAATCTGAGTTATTTTCAGTTATTCTCTGGAGATGTTATTTGAATTAAAATATACGAAGTTGCTTGTAACCCTGGAGAAAGACAGTTTATAAAAGACATTTTAAAAGTACAGATAAATGATCATACTCTAATTCAGCCTTCAGTTACTATTTCCCACACCACTGCTCTTTCCCTTAACTGGCCACCCCTGGTCCATTTCCCAGAATAAAAGAGGTGGCGTGGGGCTTCACGTCAAGGACATCTACGTTATTACCTTTTACCTTAACTTCCTCAGCATTTGATCCTGGGCAAGTCAATCTCTCCACACTTCAGTTTAGTTATCTGTTAAGCAGGAAAAGAAAATTGCCTTTTTAGCCTCATGTGACTATTGTGAGTTAGTGCTATGAGATAAAGAAGGCTGACAAAGCTTAGAATTTTGGAAATGGACATATATGCATATTTTGAAATCCAAGCATATTTTGAATTTTCAAAGATGCTCAGTATTTCTTAGCTATTTTTTGAGGGCACAGAACCACTTGCTTGATCAATCAGATAAAAGCTCTGATTGCTTTAGACTTTGTCTTTCTTTCCTAAATTCACTCTGATTAGCACAAGCCCTTCTTTTGGGCCAGTGATGAGGTTTTCATCTGTGTTTGTTCCATATGAGACTGTAATGTAGTTCTCTCACA
>NW_007736526.1:36052-36705 GCF_000696425.1 Galeopterus variegatus
TTACATTTTTTAATTTGTGTTCTAATTTTCTCATCTTTTAATTTTTCGAACTATTCTGTTTTCTTCCAAAATGAACTCTATTTTTATTTCTTTGTTTTTGCTTACTATATTTCTTTCTTTCTTTCCTTTTTCTCTCTCCCCTCCTTTCTTTCTTGTGAGGTTTAATCTTTATTACTGGTAACATCTTGCTGTTCTGTATTTTTCACTTGCTTGTATTCAAGGTGGTCAGCCTTCTAGAACTCACTCTATCTTGTAACTAAATTTTCCTTTACATCAGGTAACTCCCAACTTATCTGGGGCTGTTTGCCCTTCCTCTGAGCTGCAGTTAGATGTTTTGGTAGTCTGAGATTGTGGGAGAATCTCAGTCAAGTCTTTGTTCTTTCTTCTAAGATTCTGGCAAATGTCTTTACCAGGATTTAACATACCAATTTCCATGAGGAGAGTAACTTTGGGCTTTTAGTCATTACCACATTCCTGAAAAATCAAAAACAAAAACAAAACTAGAAAATGTAAAAATCCGCCACTTTTCTTGCTTCTGCTGAAATCTTGGGTCATATGTAAAAGCCTCTATTGTCAATAAATTATTTTTGACTTTTTCTCCAGAGTGTCTACTTGTTCCCTTAGTTCACGTCTCTCTAAATTCGAGTGTAATC